>NC_057813.1:372456902-372756902 GCF_018294505.1 Triticum aestivum
GCGGCCCCTGCGGCCCCCTCAGCGCCCGAGGCCCCTGCGGCCCCCTCGGCGCCCCAGGCCCCCTCGGCGCCTGTGGCCGGACCGGTCACCCGCGCCCGTACGGGCGTTTTTCACCCGAGCTCGCGCTACGCCACGGATGACTACGTCTATGCGGCATCCACCTCTGAGCCGTCGCCGTTGCCGTCCTCCATTCGAGCCGCTCTTCGTGACCCGCTCTGGATGGCTGCGATGCAAGAGGAGTTTGACGCCCTGTTGCGCAACCGGACATGGCAGCTTGTTCCCCGTCCCCGGCACGCCAACGTGATTACCGGGAAGTGGGTCTTTAAACACAAGCTCCGTCCTGATGGTACCCTTGATCGCTACAAAGCGCGCTGGGTCGTTCGCGGCTTCCGACAGCGTGCTGGCATCAACTTCACCGACACCTTCGCTCCAGTCGTCAAACCCGGCACGATACGCACGGTTCTCCACCTTGCGGTCTCCCGTGCTTGGCCGGTGCACCAGATGGATGTCTCCAACGCCTTCCTCCATGGTAACCTCGAGGAGCAGGTCTTCTGCCAGCAGCCCACTGGGTTTGTTGACCCGGCGCTTCCCAACCACGTGTGCCTGCTTTCGCGGTCCTTGTACGGACTCAAGCAGGCTCCGCGCGCTTGGTACCAGCGCATCGCGGCGTTTCTCCACCAGCTTGGGTTCCGCTCTACCCGCTCGGACGCTTCGCTATTTGTCTATCATAGGGCTCTGACACGGCGTACTTGCTGCTCTATGTCGACGACATCATCCTGACGGCATGTACAACTGGTCTCCTCAGTCAGCTCACGGCTCGTCTTCGCGCTGAGTTCGCCATCAAGGACTTGGGTCCTTTGCACTACTTCCTCGGTGTCGAGGTGGTGCGCCGTCCGGATGGCTTCTTCCTTCATCAGCGGAAGTACGCTCATGAGCTCCTCGAGCGCGCCGGCATGCTTAACTGCAAGCCCGCCGCCACGCCTGTTGATACGAAGGCCAAGCTTTCTTCCACAGATGGTTCTCCTGCTTCGGATGCTGCTTTCTATCGGTCTATCATTGGTGCTCTCCAGTACCTCACTCTGACTCGACCGGAGATCCAGTATGCCATGCAGCAGGTGTGTCTTCATATGCATGCTCCTCGTGACGTTCATTGGGCTGCTGTCAAGCGGATTCTTCGCTATATCTGTGGCACTATGGATCTTGGCGTCACGCTTCACGCCTCCGCCGACACCGCCCTCACCGCCTACTCCGATGCAGACTGGGCGGGCTGCCCTGACACTCGTCGCTCCACTTCGGGCTATTGTGTCTACCTTGGACCCTCACTCATTTCGTGGTCGTCCAAGCGGCAGCCTACGGTCTCTCGTTCCAGTGCTGAGGCTGAGTATCGTGCGGTGGCCAATGCCGTGGCCGAGTGTTCGTGGCTTCGCCAGCTGCTTCAGGAGCTCTCTTGCCCTGTTGACCGTGCCACGGTGGTCTACTGCGACAACGTCTCGGCGGTCTACCTCTCCGCTAACCCGGTGCATCATCGACGGACCAAGCATATTGAGTTGGATATTCACTTTGTTCGGGAACAGGTGGCCCTTGGCCATATTCGTGTTTTACACGTTCCTACTTCCCAACAATTTGCAGATATCATGACCAAGGGCTTGCCTACGGCGTCATTTGAGGAGTTCCGGTCCAGTCTTTGCGTCAGCCGCGGTGCCGCTTCGATTGCGGGGGGGGGGGAGGTGTTGAGTATATATGTTATGTGCATATTGTGTATTGGGCCCGCCTCCTAGTTTCTTGTATAGTTGAGGTTTGTGGCCCACCTTTGTACATTATATATACGTGCCTATGTACGAGAGCAATACATCGTGCAATTCACATAATCTACAGATAACATAACATCATTTGGCATTTAGCATTTGTGTCGCCCTCTCATTGGAGAGCTGTATATCTAGTCTTGTTATCTAAATGTGTACGCATTGGGTATAAGATTTAGCTTCAAAGTGTCTGGAGTGGACACATCATACATATACATCCGGCATTTATTTCTACTTGCGGTCACGCTTCACCTAATATCTGGCTCCATGTCGATTGCCGCCGCATCACGTAACAGGTACGTGCATTATCTTATCACTAGAAGAACACCCGTGCGTTGCAACGGGGCCACATTAACTTTAAAAGTTCAATATCAATTATGTTAATATTACATTTAATATCCTCATACATGTCAAGTGACATTGACGACCATGAAATTCTCACACACACTCTCTCCCTCCCTCCTCCTCACTCTCTCTCCCCCTCTTCCTCTCTCTCTCTCTAACACACACATATCCATCTTATTGGGTACGGGACCATAATCCATCCATTTCACACGCACACGCGCTAGTGCATAACAATATGGATTATAAAACAGGTTCAAGGTAGTAACAAGGATTCTTCTCATGCATTAATAAACAAATGTTCTGCACTGAAGACAAGATAACCAATTCTCAAAGTGCATCAGAGCATCATAGAACATTACTCGCAAGATAAATGCACGACGATACACCCGACTCATTTAATTAATATAATTAAATTATCAGTAAATTAGTCACCAAACCGCTCGGATGAACCGGAACAGAGCCAACATATATCATCCTAGACAAACGCAATATCAACCATTTACCTTGGTACTTTAGGGACCGATAGGAGGATGCATGTAGAAGCGCTTCTTGCCTGCGAATCCATAGTCAGAGAGAGAAATTGGAACCCATTTCCATCACCAACTGATAAAGAAAGCATGTAAGAGAATTGATATCGGGCCAACTTGGATCTTTGGTGATTGTCCGCCGGTATGGAGAATTTAGGAGGGTGGGTGCAGAGAGTGGCCTTGTGGATGATGGATGGAGGCGCGGAGGGATGTGGTCACCGGAAGGTCGAAAGCGGAGAGGGTCAGGCACGTTAGGTGGAGCCGGTGGTGCGCGACAACCGGAGGCGGCCCAATCGTGGGCGGCGAACCGACGATAGCCTCGGCCCATCTCTCGACGCAGCGAAGATAGAGAGGGCGGCACTGCCGGTGCTCGAGGCCGCCGCTCGGCACCATCTACATCGAGGGGAAAGAGAGGCGAGAAAGCGATAGGGTGATGCGGGGCTAGGGATTGCGGAGGAGGGTGGGGGTGTGCGATTTGAATAGATGGTTCTTCCCACCATTTTCTTGTACGTGGCGGTGGAGATGGCGGCGTCCAGCCATGCAGGCGAGGCACAGTAGCAGAGGCGGGGGGCGATTTTTTGCTACTGAGATGCAGGGTGTGGGATTGATCGTTCATGTTCTCTTTTCCTTTTTAACGGGAGATGGATGCGATTTTTTCATGAGGGGAGAGATGCGACCACGTACAGATTCCATAATAAATTAATTTGGTCCATAATAGGATTTCTTTACAATGCGTTAAGATTTACGTGTTAGTTTTCTTAATAAAGAAATGCACTGATGTAGGGATCGATTGATTCGGATAATGAAAGATAGATTCGTGATCTTTTGTATGTTAGGAAATTTGTGGTTTGCAAGGAAAGAGTGGAGAGAAAAAGAACCAATGCGACCACGTATAGATTCCATAATAAATTAATTAGGTCCATAACGGGATTTGTTTGCAATGCGTTAAGATTTACGTGGTAGTTTTCTTAATAAAAAAATGCACTGATGTAGGGCGCGACTGGTTCGGGTAAGGAAAGATAGATTCGTGATCTTTTGTATGTTAGGAAATTATTGGTTTGCAAGGAAAGAGTGGAGAGAAAAAGAACCAATACGAGGGGGTGGTGGGAGGTGGGACGAATAAAAACCGGACGAAATTGGGAGGTGGGAGGGGGCAAGTAAAAACCGACGAAAAACCAACGAAATTGGGAGGTGGGAGAGAGGATGAAAAAACCCAGGGAAGGTGGGAGGAGGACAAAAATAAACCGTATGAGGCTACCAACTGCTCCATTAGGAGTAGAGATTGTTTGTGAAAATAACATGCGACAATGACTTAGCGAGCGGATCCCCTTAAAAAAGACATAGCGAGCAGATTCCCTTAAAACTGGTAGAAATGGATACGATTGATGACATTGATAAATAGTGGTGAATGTTGGCATAATTTACTATCATCATGCATGGGAACGAATCATCAAGAAAAAGAATACTTCCTATTACTACACTCATAGGAAGCTTCCTAATCTCTGCTACCAAACAGTTTCTGCCCAAACAAGGAAGGGAAGTTATGGACGTGATTCGAAAGGAAACAAACGTTATAAAGATTAATTAATTTAGATTTGATCTTTAGAGATTGATTGTGATTGATTCTTTTACATAAAGACATTACTAAATAATTTGCGTCAGTATGGAAAGTTCTGATCCGTTCAGTTTTTTCGTTGTGTGAGAGGGTGAAGTGAAAATAAACCGATGAAGTGGGGGAGGCGACGAAAAAAATCTACGACAGTTAACCTATGAAAAAAAACCGGACAAAAGTGGTGGAACGAAAATTGACCGGCGAAGACTACCAACTGCTTCATTAGGAGTAGAGATTGGTTGGTTCGATTTTTTTTGCGTGGAGGGAACTACCTGGGAGGTGGGAGGGAGTACGAAAATAAACCGTCTCGGCTGAGCGGAAGGTGGGAGCAAGTACCAAAGAAGTACCAAAAAAGACCGGGTGAGATGGGCCGAAAATAAAACCCGAAACGCGACCTACCAACTAAGACATTAGGAGTAGAGATTATCAATCGTCAAACAACCATCACGTAACAGGTAAGTGTATTATCTTATCAATCGTCAAGCAACCATCACTGATGATCTATGTCAATCCACGCATGTACATACATATGAAGTACGTAGGCGCGCCAGGCGCCCTGTGTGCCGTCTAATTCTAGGATGAAAACCCCGGATTGTCAGGCTCAAGCCATTATACATTTTCCCCCAAGCGAAGCAAGTCTTTTCCATGTGTTGAGTCCAAAAGAGCATTATATGTAATAATAACTGTAATAAAAGAGCAAACGGGTAATGGTTGTGGTAGGAGCTAGGACCCTATCAGGTCTAGGGCGTAGGTTGTAGGGGAAGGAGGAGGCTGGACGTGGCGGAGCTCGCGGTCGCCGGCGGCAAGGCTCCGTCGTGCGCGAGAGGGAGAGGCGGCGACGGCGCAAGAGCGGCTAGGGTTAGTCTCCCGGCTCCCTTCGGGAAGCCGAGCAAATAATGATTGCTTCTTGCTTGATTAGATTGATACATCTCCTCTCCTTATATAAAGGGGTTTACTTGACTCCTAAGAAAACGACCCTCATAATGATAAGATAATTGGGCTAAGCCCCTAATAACTATAAGATAACTTGGGCCACAACCCATTGGGCTAAGCCCCTAATATGCCGGTCATAACACTTCTCCCCGCTCGCACAAACAGCTCGTTCTCGAGCTGTAAGATGGGGAAGCGCTTGATGAACTCCTCAAGATGATCAACCAGCGTCAAACACCTTCGCAACAGCTGGGGCGGCCAGGTCGGCAGCGACGGCGTCCTCCTCAATGTAGTCTGCAGCCTCCAGGTAGAAGAGTCGAGGGCAGACATGGCCGGGCGTGTAATGCTCGTCACAGTTGAAGCACAACCCTTGGCGGCGACGCTCGAGTAGCTCGTCCGAGGTGAGCCGGCGGAATGGGCGCGCCGCGGTCGCGGCGAGGGGTGCCGCAGAAGCCTGAGAAGGCCGATCCTGCGCGGGAACCTCCGGCCAGGGTAGCGGCCCAGCGGCCCGGGACGGTGATGCCTGATGGATGGCCACCGCAAGGCGCTCGAACGCGCGGGCGTAGTACATGACCGTCTGGAGATCCTAGGGACCCCGAAGCTCCACGTCCACGCGGATGTGATCCGGAAGTCCACCGACGAAGAGGTCGGCCTGCTGCTGCACCGTCACACCCGACGCGCGGCAATGCTAGGGCCTGGAAACAGTCGGCGAAGTCCTGAACCGTGGAGGTGAAGGGAAGGCGGCCTAGCTCTACCAGGCGGCTCCCGCGGACCGGTGACCCAAAACGAAGGAGACAGAGCTCGCGGAAGCGCTCCCAAGGGGCATGCTTCCCTCGTCCTACTCGAGGGCGTAGTACCAGGTCTGTGCCGCGCCGCGGAGGTGGTAAGAGGCGAGCCAGGTACGCTCTGAGGCGAGGGTGCGCTGCCCGTGAAAGAACTGCTCGCACTGGTTGAGCCAGTTGAGGGGGTCCTCCGTGCCGTCATAAGTGGCGAAGTCCAGTTTGGCAAACCGCGGTGGTGTCTGAGTCAGAGCGCCGTGGCCAACTGGCTCGGAGGTGTGAAGCAACGAGGATTGGGGCACCCGGTCAGCACGACCGCGGCCTGAGAAGTGCCCCATCGAGACAGAGGGATCGCCGAACTGCAGAGTGAGCGTGTGCGGTTCTCCAGCCGACGTGTAGACGGGTGGCAGCGATGATCCGGTCATCCATGCCGGTATTGGGGACGGCGACGGCGGGAAGCGCACGTGCTAGATCGGGACGCCTCCCTGCGTGGGTGACCCGGGCCCCGTGCTGGGCGGTGGCGGGGCCAGGAGCTGCGGCTGCGGCGGCACGGGCCCGGGTGGCATGGACGGCGCGGCGAGGGTCGGGGCCGGCCACTGTGGCCATTGAGGCGCGAAAGCGGGCATCGGTGGGGCCGACAGCTGGGGCTGCGGCTGCCCGGACCCGGGGGGCGCGACGATCGCTGGGACCGACCACTGCGGCCAGTGGGGGCGACGGCGAGCGGTGGCTGACCGGGCCAGTGGTGGTGTAGAGGCCCGGTCGGCGCCGTGGTGGCCGCGTACCAGGGTAGGGCGGCTGGCCCGGTCGCGGCGGCCGGCGACAAGGGCGGCGGCTGCCCGTAAGGCCCAGCCAGGTAAAGGTGGATGCCCTGGATGGCAGTGACGAGGCCATTAAGGACTCCGGTGATCTCCGCCGGGGAGTAGACGGCGGCATGCGGCGCGAGGAGGGGCGGCGACTGGCCGATGGATGCCCCCGCAGTGGAGTCGATCGGTGCGGTGGAAAGCGCTAGCGGTGCGTGGAGAGCGGCGCGGCGGAGAGTGACGCTGTGGAGAGGGCAACGGTGGTGGACAACGGCGGGGTGGGTGGTGGAGCAGACATGATCGGACCTAAACTATCTGATATCAAATTGGTAGGAGTTAGGACCCTACCGGGTCTAGGGCATAGGTTGTAGGGGAAGAAGGGGGCTGGATGTGGCGGAGCTCGCAGTCGCCGGCGGCAAGGCTCCATCGTGCGCGAGAGGGAAAGGTGGTGATGGTGCAAGAGGCGACTAGGGTTAGGTCTCCCGGCTCCCTTCGGGAAGCCGAGAAAATAATGATTGCTTCTTGCTTGATTATATTGATACATCTCCTCTCCTTATATAGAGGGGTTTACTTGACTCCTAAGCAAACGACCCTAATAATGATAAGATAATTGGGCTAAGCCCCTAATAACGATAAGATAACTTGGGCCACAACCCATTGGGCTAAGCCCCTAATATGCCGATCATAACAGGTTGAGTCCAAAAGTTAGCACTATGAATACACCACAACGCTTGCATCTTCGATGGCGCAACCTCAACTCCTTTGTTTTTCGATAAAGGATGCTTTATTACTTAAAAGGTTTATTTAAAAGGTTTAAGCATTACACCCGGCCTCTGCATACTAAACTGCACACAGTCAAAAGAAGTCCACACACAGAACAAAAAACCAAAAAAAGGTGAAATACTAAGAAACATCTAGTGTTTGTATAATGCCTAAGACGTAGGGGGCCAATCCTGAGATCATGCTGCCACCCATGTTGGGTAAAAGTACCCCTCGCCATAGTCTCCAATCGTGTACACACCTCCATAAAGAGGCCGCAATTCTCCATACGCTGTAGAGACGACCATAAACAAAGCATCCCGGTACATCTGTAGATAACCTGCATAAGAGATGTACTTTTCCCGTTAAAAACCTTATCATTTCTACATAACCAAAGCGACCATATAACGATGAGCACTCCCACCCTGAGAAGAGTTCTAAACTTGTGTTCAATCCCATGTAACAAGTTGTCAAATATATTAGCAACACTACAAGGAGGGTACAAGCCAGAAGCTATTTGGATGATTGATCATATAGAACAAGCCAATTTACATTGAAAGAACAAATGTTTTATTGTCTCATCATGCTGACAAAAGACACATTGCGTACTTCCATGCCAATTCCTCTTAACAAGGTTATCTTTAGTAAGAATGACTCTGCGACGAAGATACCATGCAAGGATTTTATTCTTAAGAGGTATTTTCATCTTCCAGATCTTCTTATTATTATCAACTAGCATATTGGATTGGAGCAAGGCTCTGTAAATGGACTCCATTGAGAATTGACCATTCCCTTGTAGGTTCCAAAGAAATTCATCGGACCCTTGTGACAATTGCACCGTGGATAACCGCTGGAGCAGGGTGTTCCACGATTGGAGTCTGGGTCCAATTAAATCTCTTCTTAACGTCACGTTTGGTGGAAATGATTCCATAATCGTGGCGATAGTATCACGCTTTTGGCGCACAATATTATACAAAGCAAGATATTGTTCCTGGAGTGAAGCTACCTAGCCACTTATCCTCCCAGAATCTAATTTCCGAGCCGTCCTTAATCGAGAAGGAGCCATAGCGGAAGAAATATTTCTTCGTCGCCATTAAGCCCGCCCAAAAGTGAGAGTCCCTAGGCTTCCGGTACACCTGGGATATCGCCTTTGAACCCACATATTTTCTCTTTATGAGAGTTTTCCATATACCATCTTCCGTCAATAACTTTAACAACCATTTGCCGAGGAGGGCCCTATTCTTAAACTCAAGTTCGTGAATGCCCAACCTGCCTTGGTCTTTGGGATGGCAAACCACACTCCATTCAGCCACTCTATATTTTTTTCTCTCACTGTCTCCTTGCCAAAAAAATCTTGATCAGAAGCAATCCAATCTATGTAAAACTCCTTACGGCAGTTGCAAGAAGGAAATCATATATAGCATCATATTGCTTAGTACTGAATTAATGAGTACCAATCTTTCACCCAGAGATAGCACTTTGCCTTTCCAACTGCTTAGTCTTTTTTGTAGTCTCTCCTCAACGTGTTTCCATTCAGCATTTGTGACTCTCCAATAGTATATCGATATCCTCAAATATGTGATAGGAAACTAGCCCAAACCACAGCCGAACATGTTAGCATACAAACGGGCCCCATCTTGAGCCTCGCTGAAACAAAACAATTCGCTTTTATGGAAGTTGATCTTAAGGCCTGAGAGTTGCTCGAAAGCTGACAAAATTAATTTCAGATTTCTCTCTTTTTCTAGGTCATGATCCATGAAGAGAATCGTATCGTTGGCATATTGAAGAATAGAGAGACCACCATCCACAAGATGATTCACTACTCCATCAATTTGGCCATCAGCCTTGGCACGCTCAATCATGACAGCTAACATATCTGCCACTATATTGAATAGCATGGGCGATATTGAGTCACCCTATCTTAATCCTTTCTTTGTTTGGAAGTAGGGGCTCACGTTATCATTCACTTTAATGGCCACGCTACCTCCGGAAACAAAACTATGGATCATAGCACGCCACTTTGGAGAAAAACCTTTCATTTTGAGAGTCTGCTGAAGAAAAGACCACTTGACTTTGTCATAAGCCTTTTCAAAGTTGATTTCACCCCATTCAGTTTTTTCCTATGTAGTTCATGACTGTTTCATGAAGGATAGCAACTCCATCTAGGATGTTCTGCCTTGCATGAAAGTGGTCTGTGAAGGGCGAACCACACGTTTAGCAACCGAATTTAGCCTAATTGTGGCAACCTTCGTGAAAATTTTAAAATTGACATTAAGGAGGCAGATAGGTCTATATTGTTGTATCCTTCCAGCCTCATTAACCTTAGGTAATAAAATAATCTCACCAAAGTTTAAGCAAAACAATTCAAGTTGGCCAACATGTAGGTATCCGAACAGAAGTAGGAGATCCGATTTGATGACTTCCCAGAAGTTCTGATAGAACTCGGCAGGAAAACCATCTGGACCTGAGGCTTTGTTATGCTCCATTAGGAAGACCGTCTTTCTAACTTCCTCCTCAGAATATGGAGCTGTTAGAAGGCTATTTTCCTCATTAGAGACCTAGGGATGTCATCTGTTCGGACTCGTCCATCAAGAAATGTCCTTCCTCTGGGGCTCTGAACAGATTTTTATAATTATTAGTGATATAAAATTTAAGTTGCTCATTCCCCTCTATCGTGCCCTCCTCCTGATGTAGGGAATGAATAAGTTTCTTCCGGTGTTTACCATTGGTGACACCATGGAAGTATCTAGTATTCAAATCACCTTTCAAATAAATTGAGAGTTTGAATGTTGGTACCATTTGAGCTCCTCTTCACGCAACATGTAAGCTATCTGTGCATTGGATTGACTCTTGATATCGATTTCATGCTCAGATAGAGGTCTGACCTTAGCTAGAGCTTCTAATTCATCAATAATAGATGAAATACGAAGCTTCTCTTTTTTGAGGATACCTGTCGTATGCCTAGCCCAACCACATAGGAATTTACGTATTGCATGTATTTTGTTATTCCATTTGTGTATTGGGGTATGTCCGACAACCATTTTTTCCACACCTTCTTAACCATGTCATGGAAGCCAAGTCGATGCAACCAACCAAGTTCAAACTTGATCTTGCCTCTTTGCTGAGGACGTGGCATACCAGTAGTTAGGAGGATGGGTGCGTGATCTGATAGAGCCTCGATGCGAGGTAGAGTGATATATATATATATATATATATATATATATATATATATATATACACGTCTCCAACGTATCTATAATTTATGAAGCATTCATACTATTTTATTATCTGTTTTGAATGATTATGGGCTTTATTATACACTTTTATATAACTTTTGGGACTAACCTATTAACCGGAGGCCTAGCCCATATTGTTGTTTTATTGCCTCTTTTAGTATTTCGAAGAAAAGGAATATCAAACAGAGTCCAAACGGAATGAAACCTTCGGCAGCGTGATTTTTGGAACGAACGTGACCCAGGAGACTTGGAGTTGAAGTAAAGGAAGCATCGAGGAAGCCACGAGATAGGGGGGCGCGCCCACCCCCTGAACACGCCCTACCCTATCGTGGGCCCCTCGAGGCTCCCCCAACCGACTTCTTTCACCTATATAATTCCATATACCCTAAAAACACCGAAACACAAGATAGATCGGGAGTTGCGCCGCCGCAAGCCTCTGTAGCCACCAAAAACCTCTTGGGAGCCCGTTCCGGCACCCTACCGGAGGGGGAACCCATGACCGGTGGCCATCTTCATCATCCCGGCGCTATCCATGACAAGGAGGGAGTAGTTCACCCTCGAGGCTGAGGGTATGTACCCGTAGCTATGTGTTTGATCTCTCTCTCTCTTGTGTTCTCTCTATGGCACGATCTTGATGTATCACGAGCTTTGCTATTATAGTTGGATCTTATGATGTTTCTCCCCCTCTACTCTCTTGTGATGAATTGAGTTTTCCTCTTGAAGTTATCTTATCGGATTGAGTCTTTAATGATTTGAGAACACTTGATGTATGTCTTGCCGTGCTTATCTGTGGTGACAATGGGATATCATGTGCCACTTGATGTATGTTTTGGTGACCAACTTGCGGGTTCCGCCCATGAACCTATGCATAGGGGTTGGCACACGTTTTCGTCTTGACTCTCCAGTAGAAACTTTGGGGCACTCTTTGAAGTACTTTTGTGTTGGTTGGATGTATCTGAGATTGTGTGATGCATATCGTATAATCATGCCCACGGATACTTGAGGTGACAATGGAGTATCTAGGTGACATTAGGGTTTTGGTTGATTTGTGTCTTAAGGTGTTATTCTAGTACGAACTCTTGAATAGATTGATCCGAAAGAATAACTTTGAGGTGGTTTTGTACCCTACCATAATCTCTTCGTTTGTCCTCCGCTATTAGTGGCTTTGGAGTGACTCTTTGTTGCATGTTGAGGGATAGTTATATGATCCAATTATGTTATTATTGTTGAGAGAACTTGCACTAGTGAAAGTATGAACCCTAGGCCTTGTTTCCTATCATTGCAATACTGTTTACGCTCACTTTTACCACTTGTCACCTTGCTGTTTTTATATCTTCAGATTACTAAAACCTATATCTACTATCTATATTGCACTTGTATCACCATCTCTTCGCCGAACTAGTGCACCTATACAATTTGCCATTGTATTGGGTGTGTTGGGGACACAAGAGACTCTTTGTTATTTGGTTGCAGGGTTGTTTGAGAGAGACCATCTTCATCCTACGCCTCCCACGGATTGATAAACCTTAGGTCATCCACTTGAGGGAAATTTGCTACTGTCCTACAAACCTGTGCACTTGCAGACCCAGCAACGTCTACAAGAAGAAGGTTGTGTAGTAGACATCAAGCTCTTTTTTGGCGCCGTTGATGGGGAGGTGAGTGCTTGAAGGTATATCTTTAGATCTTGCAATCGAATCTTTTTGTTTCTTGTTTTATCACTAGTTTAGTCTATAAAAGAAAACTTCAAAAAAATGGAGTTGAGTTTGTCTCATATGCTTCATCTTTTTAATATCTTTCGTGAGTATGATGAAAAGGAAAATTGTGCTCAAGTGCTAGAACAAGAAGTCTATAAAATGTTTGATACTAAATCTTTGTACGATGGGCATGATTGCATTGTTGTTAGTATGAATTCTTTGAATACCCATGATGCTAATGATATGCAAAGCCACAAGCTTGGGGAAGCTATGTATGATGGAGATGATATTTTTTGTCCCCTAAGTTTTGATGAGAATATTTATTATGATGAAAGCATGCCTCCTATTTATGATGATTATACTGATGAAAGTGGGTTTGGAAGAGTGTCAACTTTAGGAAGTAGTGATCCCACTATTTTGGAGGATGTTGAATCTTATTGTGATGAATATGAAAGTGGATTTGGAAGAGTGTCAACTTTATTTAGTGATGATTCCACTATTTCAGAAGAGGTTCCAATTGATTATGAGAACAAAGTTGCTATCCATGATGATTATTGTGATGACTTGTATGATATTAGGAATAATGATAACCATGAAACTTGTCATCATGATTTTAGTTTTCAATTGGATTATGCCTCACATGATAATTATTTTGTTGAGTTTGCTCCCACTATTCCGAATGAGAAGAATTTTTCTTATGTGGAGTGTAGTAAATTTTCTATGCTTGTAGATCATGAAAAGAATGATTTAGGTGCTGGTTATATTGTTGAATTCATTCATGATGCTACTGAAAATTATTATGAGGGAGGAACATATGCTTGTAGGAGTTGCAATAATGTCAAGTTTCCTCTCTATGGGCTTCGAGTTTTGAACTTTGCTTGTTTTACCTTCCTATGCTAATTGATTATTGTTCCAAGTTGTTTTCTCACAAAACCCCTATGCATAGGAAGTGGGTTAGACTGAAATGTGCTAGTCATATGCTTCATGATGCTCCCATTATGTTTCAATTCCTATCTTTTATGTGAGCATCATTGTCATCATCATGCCTAGCTAGAAAGGCATTTAAGAAAAGCGCTTGTTGGGAGACAACCCAATATTTATCCTTACTAATTTTGTGTGTTCACATTATTATGCTACTGTAGTAATCATGTTTTATAGCTTTTGTTTCAATAAAGTGCCAAGTAAGACCTTTAGGATAGCTTACGGTGATAGTTGTGTTGATCCTGCTGAGAATCAGAATTTTTTCACCCAGTAAATTAGTTTTGTTAATTCACAGGAACATGCTTTTTTATCTTATTCTTTTTGCTCTGGATTTGTACACAAATTTCTTAGGACTTCCTAATTTGGTAGGATTTTTGGAGTTCCAGAAGTATATGTTTGTTACAGATTACTACAGACTGTTCTGTTTTTGACAGATTCTGTTTTCTATGTGTTGTTAGCTTATTTTGATGAATCTATGGCTAGTATTAAGTGGTATGAACCATAGAGAAGTTGGAGTACAGTATATATTACACACATATGAATTTAGAATGAGTTCATTACAGTACCTAAGTGGTGGTTTTATTTTCTTATACTAACGGAGCTTACGAGTTTTCTGTTGAGTTTTGTGTTGTGAAGTTTTTAAGTTTTGGGTAAAGATTCGATGGACTATGGAATAAGGAGTGGAACGAGCCTAAGATTGGGGATGCCCAAGGCAGCCCAAGGTAATATTCAAGGACAACCAAGAGCCTAAGCTTGGGGATGCCCCGGAAGGCATCCCCTCTTTCGTCTTTGTTCATCAGTAACTTTACTTGGAGCTATATTTTTATTCACCACATGATATGAGTTTTGCTTGGAGCATCATTTTATTTTGTTAGTATTTGCTTGATGTTATTTAGAATAATGTTTTGCATCTTTTATTTCAATAAAAATGTCAAGGATAGCCTTTACCATGCTTATTTTGCTAGTATACATGTTGCTGTCTGAAAACAGAAAGTTTACCGCTGTTGCAAAAATTCCCTAGAAAATTCAGAGAATGGTATAATGTTGAAACTTTTTGCATAATGAGCTCTGATAAATCTTCTACAGTGTAGTATTTTTCTAATAATTTTTGGAGTTAGGGAAGTATTGATACTCTTGCATTCTTTACATACTGTACTGTTTTGGCAGATTGCTGTTATGTTTGCGTTGTTGGTTTATGTTTGCTTGTTTAATGATTCTATTTGAGGATAGGAGTATTAAATATGCAGAGGCATTTATTATGCAATGATTGAATAATAATTTTAGTGATTTGTTACAGTAGAAAATGATAAGGTTTTGCATTGGTTTATACTAACCTATCTCACGAGTTCTTGTTGAGTTTGTTGTGGATGAAGCTTTTGATAAAAAGAGAAACCATGATATGAGAGGAATTAAGGAGACACAAAAGTTCAAGCTTGGGGACGCCCAAGGCACCCCAAGATAATATTTCAAGAATTCTCAAGCATCTAAGCTTGGGGATGCCCCGGTATGCACCCCACCTTTCTTCTTCAACAACTATCGGTTAGTATCGGTTGAACCTAAGTTTTTGCTTTTTCACATGAGTTGTGCTATCCTTGCAATGTCATTTTATTTTTTTTTGCTTGCTGTTTGAATACAATACCAAGATCTGAAATTCTTTAATGAGAGAGAGTCTTCACATAGTTACATAATTATTTAGCTATCATTGATCTTCACTTATATCGTTTTGGAGTAGTTTGTCTTTTAATCGTGTGCTTCACTTATATCCTATGAGTAATTTGTTGAATGAGTTGATTGTCATAAATCTGAAATTATATATGTCTCATTTTCTTATCCATGGGGAGTAATGACTTCGCATCGAAGAAGTAGAGTTTGTAAATTTATTGAAGGTTAGCAAGCATTGTATTGGTCATTTGAACAATTCATGAAAGAATATTGAAGGAAGAGAGATTTCACATACAAATACACTATCCTAGACATCTTTTATAATTGGGAGCACTCATTAAGTATGACATGCTAAAAAGAGTTGATGTTGGACAATGAAGACAACGTAATGGGTTATGTTTTCTCACATCTCAGTTAAAGTATATTGTCATGGATCATTCAAACATGTTGATCTTGCCTTTCCCCCTCATGCTAGCCAAAATCCCTTGCACCAAGTAGAGATACTACTTGTGCTTTCAAATATCCTTAAACCAGTTTTGCCATGAGAGTCCACCATACCTACCTATGGATTGAGTAAGATCCTTCAAGTAAGTTGTCATCGGTGCAATCAATAAAAATTGCTCTCTAAATATGTATGATCTTTTGGTGTGAAGAAAATAGCTTTATACAATCTTGTTATGGAAGCAATAAAAGCGACGGACTGCATAATAAAGGTCCATATACAAGTGGCAATATAAAGTGACGTTCATTCGCATTAAGATTTTTTGCATCCAACCCTAAAAGCACATAACAACCTCTGCTTACCTCTGCGAAGGGCCTATCTTTTACTTTATGTCTTTTACTTTATGCAAGAGTCAAGGTGATCTTCACCTTTCCCTTTTTCATCTTATCCTTTGGCAAGCACCTCATGTTAGGAAGATCCTGATCTATATATCCAATTGGATGTAAGTTATCATGAACAATTATTGTTGACATCACCCAAAGGTGAATACGTTGGGAGGCAACACTATAAGCCCCTATCTTTCTCAGTGTCCGATTGAAACTCCATAACCATTAGTATTGCGTGAGTGTTAGCAATTGTAGAAGACTATATGATAGTTGAGTATGTGGAGTTTGCTATTCCTGAAAATAAGATGAATTGTAATTGTTTGATGACTAAGAATGAAGTTTGCTAGTTTTCAAGAAAGTTTATGGTCTATGCTTTAACATGTGAATTGCTTGTTACTTGTTCGTGAGAAGTTTTATGAGATAAACTACTGTTATGACATATAATCATGCTAGAAAAGGTGATTGAAATTATCATTGATCAAACTTGTGCACCTTCTAGCATTCACACTTCATAAATTCTTTCCTTTATCATTTACCTACTCGAGGACGAGCAGGAATTAAGCTTGGGGATGCTGATACGTCTCCAACGTATCTATAATTTATGAAGCATTCATGCTATTTTATTATCTGTTTTGAATGATTATGGGCTTTATTATACACTTTTATATTACTTTTGGGACTAACCTATTAACCGGAGGCCCAACCCATATTGTTGTTTTATTGCCTCTTTTAGTATTTCGAAGAAAAGGAATACCAAACGGAGTCCAAACGGAATGAAACCTTCGGCAGCGTGATTTTTGGAACGAACGTGACCCAGGAGACTTGGAGTTGAAGTAAAGGAAGCATCAAGGAAGCCACGAGATAGGGGGGCGCGCCCACCCCCTGGACACGCCCTACCCTATCATGGGCCCCTCGAGGCTCCCCCAACCGACTTCTTTCACCTATATAATCCCATATACCCTAAAAACATCGAAACACAAGATAGATCGGGAGTTCCGCCGCCGCAAGCCTCTGTAGCCACCAAAAACCTCTTGGGAGCCCGTTCCGGCACCCTACCGGAGGGGGAACCCATCACCGGTGGCCATCTTCATCATCCCGGCGCTATCCATGACAAGGAGGGAGTAGTTCACCCTCGAGGCTGAGGGTATGTACCCGTAGCTATGTGTTTGATCTCTCTCTCTCTTGTGTTCTCTCTATGGCACGATCTTGATGTATCGCGAGCTTTGCTATTATAGTTGGATCTTATGATGTTTCTCCCCCTCTACTCTCTTGTGATGAATTGAGTTTTCCTCTTGAAGTTATCTTATCGGATTGAGTCTTTAATGATTTGAGAACACTTGATGTATGTCTTGCTGTGCTTATCTGTGGTGACAATGGGATATCACGTGCCACTTGATGTATGTTTTGGTGATCAACTTGCGGGTTCCGCCCATGAACCTATGCATAGGGGTTGGCACACGTTTTCGTCTTGACTCTTCGGTAGAAACTTTGGGGCACTCTTTGAAGTACTTTTGTGTTGGTTGGATGAATCTGAGATTGTGTGATGCATATCGTATAATCATGTCCACGGATACTTGAGGTGACAATGGAGTATCTAGGTGACATTAGGGTTTTGGTTGATTTGTGTCTTAAGGTGTTATTCTAGTACGAACTCTTGAATAGATTGATCCGAAAGAATAACTTTGAGGTGGTTTCGTACCCTACCATAATCTCTTCGTTTGTTCTTCGTGTTGGAAATATGCCCTAGAGGCAATAATAAATTAGTTATTATTATATTTCCTTGTTCATGATAATCGTTTATTATCCATGCTATAATTGTATTGATAGGAAACTCAGATACATGTGTGGATACATAGACAACACCATGTCCCTAGTAAGCCTATAGTGAACTAGCTCGTTGATCAACAGATGGTCACGGTTTCCTGACCATGGACATTGGATGTCGTTGATAACGGGATCACATCATTAGGAGAATGATGTGATGGACAAGACCCAATCCTAAGCCTAGCACAAAGATCGTAGTTCGTATGCTAAACCTTTTCTAATGTCAAGTATCATTTCCTTAGATCATGAGATTGTGCAATTCCCGGATACCGTAGGAATGCTTTGGGTGTACCAAACGTCACAACGTAACTGGGTGGCTATAAAGGTGCACTACAAGTATCTCCGAAAGTGTCTGTTGGGTTGGCACGAATCGAGACTGGGATTTGTCACTCCGTGTAAACGGAGAGGTATCTCTGGGCCCACTCGGTAGGACATCATCATAATGTGCACAATGTGATCAAGGGGTTGATCATGGGATGATGTGTTACGGAACGAGTAAAGAGACTTGCCGGTAACGAGATTGAACAAGGTATCGGTATACCGATGATCGAATCTCGGGCAAGTACAATACCACTAGACAAAGGGAATTGAATACGGGATTGATTGAATCATCGACATCATGGTTCATCCGATGAGATCATCGTGGAACATGTGGGAGCCAACATGGGTATCCAGATCCGGCTGTTGGTTATTGGCCGGAGAGTTGTCTCGGTCATGTCTACGTGTCTCCCGAACCCGTAGGGTCTACACACTTAAGGTTCGATGACGCTAGGGTTATAAAGGAAGTTTGTATGTGGTTACCGAATATTGTTCGGAGTCCTGGATGAGATCTCGGACGTCACAAGGAGTTCCAGAATGGTCCGGAGGTAAAGATTTATATATGGGAAGTCCTATTTTGGCCACCGGAAAATATTTGGGATTTTTCGGTATTGTACCGGGAAGGTTCTAGAAGGTTCCGGAGTGGGGCCCACCTGCATGGGGGGACCCACATGAACGTGGATAGTGGGGGCAAGGCCCCACACCCCTGGTCAAGGCGCACCAAGATCCCCCCTGAGAAGGAATAAGATCATATCCCGAAGGGATAAGATCAAGATCCCTAAAAAGGGGGGATAACAATCGGTGGGGAAGGAAATGATGGGATTTCTTTCCTCCCACCTTTGCCAACGCCCCAATGGACTTGGAGGGCAAGAAACCAGCCCCTCCACCCCTATATATAGTGGGGAGGCGCATGGGAGCTTAACACGAAGTTCTGGCGCAGCCCTCCCCCTCTCCCAAGTCCTCCTCCTCTCCCGCGGTGCTTGGCGAAGCCCTGCAGGATTGCCACGCTCCTCCACCACCACCACGCCGTCGTGCTGCTGCTGGATGGAGTCTTCCTCAACCTATCCCTCTCTCCTTGCTGGATCAATGCATGGGAGACGTCACCGGGCTGTACGTGTGTTGAATGCGGAGGTGCCGTCCGTTCGGCACTAGGATCTCTGGTGATTTGGATCACGACGAGTACGACTCCTTCAACCCCGTTCTCTTGAACGCTTCCGCTTAGAGATCTACAAGGGTATGTAGATGCACTCTCCTTCCCCTCGTTGCTAGTCTCTCCATAGATAGATCTTGGTGACTCGTAGGAAAATTTTGAATTTCTGCTACGTTCCCCAACAGTGGCATCATGAGCTAGGTCTATTGCGTAGATTCTTTGCACGAGTAGAACACAAAGTAGTTGTGGGCGTTGATCTTGTTCAATATGCTTACCGTTACTAGTCCAATCTTGATTCGGCGGCATTGTGGGATGAAGCGGCCCGGACCGACCTTACACGTACACTTACGTGAGACAGGTTCCACCGACTGACATGCACTTGTTGCATAAGGTGGCTAGCAGGTGCCAGTCTCTCCCACTTTAGTCGGATCGGATTCGATGAAAAGGGTCCTTATGAAGGGTAAATAGCAATTGACATATCACGTTGTGGTTTTTGCGTAGGTAAGAAACGTTCTTGCTAGAAACCCATAGCAGCCACGTAAAACATGCAAACAACAATTAGAGGACGTCTAACTTGTTTTTGCAGGGTATGCTATGTGATGTGATATGGCCAAGAAGAATGTGATGAATGATATGTGATGTATGAGATTGATCATGTTCTTGTAATAGGAATCACGACTTGCATGTTGATGAGTATGACAAACGGCAGGAGCCATAGGAGTTGTCTTTATTTGTTGTATGACCTGCGTGTCATTATACAACGCCATGTAATTACTTTACTTTATTGCTAACCGGTAGCCATAGTAGTAGAAGTAATAGTTGGCGAGACAACTTCATGAAGACACGATGATGGAGATCATGATGATGGAGATCATGGTGTCATGCCGGTGACGATGATGATCATGGAGCCCCGAAGATGGAGATCAAAAAGGAGCAAAATGATATTGGCCATATCATGTCACTATTTGATTGCATGTGATGTTTATCATGTTTATGCATCTTATTTTCTTAGAACGACGGTAGTAAATAAGATGATCCCTCATTAAAATTTCAAGAAAGTGTTCCCCCTAACTGTGCACCGTTGCGAAAGTTCATCGTTTCGAAGCACCACGTGATGATCGGGTGTGATAGATTCTTACGTTCACATACAACGGGTGTAAGCCAGCTTTACACACGCGAAACACTTAGGTTAACTTGATGAGCCTAGCATGTACAGACATGGCCTCGGAACACAAGAGACCGAAAGGTCGAGCATGAGTCGTATAGTAGATACGATCAACATGAAGATGTTCACCGATGATGACTAGTCCGTCTCACGTGATGATCGGACACGGCCTAGTTGACTCGGATCATGTAATCACTTAGATGACTAGAGGGATGTCTATCTAAGTGGGAGTCCATAAGATGAACTTAATTATCCTGAACATAGTCAAAAGATCTTTGCAAATTATGTTGTAAGCTCGCGATTTAGTTCCACTGTTTAGATATGTTCCTAGAGAAAATATAGTTGAAAGTTGACAGTAGCGATTATGCGGACAGTAGAAAACTTATGTCCTTAATGCACCGCTCAGTGTGCTGAACCCCAAACGTCGTTTGTGGATGTTGCGAACATCGGACATACACATTTTGATAACTACGTGATAGTTCAGTTAAACGGTTTTAGAGTTGAGGCACCAAAGACGTTTTCAAAACGTCACGGAACATATGAGATGTTTCGAGGGATGAAATTGGGATTTCATGCTCGTGCCCACGTCAAGAGGTATGAGACCTCCGACGATTTTCTTAGCCTGCAAACTAAGGGAGAAAAGCTCAATCGGTGAGCTTGTGCTCAGATTGTCTGAGTGCAACAATCACTTGAATCGAGTGGGAGTTGATCTTCCAGATGAGATAGTGATGTTTCTCCAAAGTCATTGCCACCAAGCTGCTAGAGCTTCGTGATGAACTATAACATATCAGGGATAGATATGATGATCCTTGAGGTATTCACGATGTTTGACACCGCGAAAGTAGAAATCAAGAAGGAGCATCAATTGTTGATGGTTGGTGAAACCACTAGTTTCAAGAAGGGCAAGGGCAAGAAGGGATACTTAATGAAACGGCAAAACAATTGCTGCTCTAGTGAAAACCCAAGGTTGAACCCAAACCCGAGACTAAGTGCTTCTGTAATAAGGGGAACAGCCACTGGAGAAGAATTACCCTAGATACTTGGTAGATGAGAAGGCTGGCAAGGTCGATAGAAGTATATTGGATATACATTATGTTAATGTGTACTTTACTAGTACTCCTAGTAGCACCAGGGTATTAAGATACCGGTTCGGTTGCTAAGTGTTAGTAACTCGAAATAAAAGAGCTACGGAATAAACGGAGACTAGCTAAAGGTGAGCTGACGATATGTGTTGGAAGTGTTTCCAAGTTAGATGTGATCAAACATCACACGCTCCCTCTGCCATCAAGATTAGTATCAAACCTGAATAATTGTCATTTGGTGTTTGCGTTGAGCATAGACATGATTGGATTATGTCTATCGCAATACGGTTATTCATTTAAGGAGAATAATGGTTACTCTATTTATTTGAATAATACCTTCAATGGTCTTGCACCTAAAAGAATGGTTTATTGAATCTCGATCGTAGTGATACACATTTTCATGCTAAAAATATAAGATAGTAATGATAGTACCACTTACTTGTGGCACTGCCATGTAAGTCATATTGGTATAAAACGCATGAAGAAGCTCCATGTTGATGGATCTTTGGACTCACTCGTTTTTGAAAAGTTTGAGACATGTGAACCATGTCTATTGGTGTATACGCATGAAGAAACTCCATGAAGATGGATCGTTTGGACTCACTTGATTTTGAATCACTTGAGATATGCAAATTATACCACATGGGCAAGATGACTGAAAAAGCCTCGTTTTCAGTAAGATGGAACAAGATAGCAACTTGTTGGAAGTAACACATTTTGATGTGTGCAGTCCAATGAGTGCTAAGGCATGCAGTGAATATCGTTATGTTCTTACTTCACAGATGATTCGAGTATATGTTGTATATTTACTTGATGAAACACAAGTCTGAATTATTGAATGGTTCAAGTAATTTCAGAGTGAAGTTGAAGATCATTGTGACAAGAGGATAAAATGTCTATGATATGATCATAGAGATGAGTATCTGAGTTACAAGCTTTGGCACACAATTAAGACATTGTCGAAATTGTTTCACAATTAATACCGCCTGGAACACCATAGTGTGATGGTGTGTCCGAACATCATAGTTGCACCCTATTGGATATGGTGCGTACCATGATGTCTCTTATCGAATTACCACTATCGTTCATGGGTTAGACATTAGAGACAACCACACTCACTTTAATAGGGCACCACGTAATTCTGTTGAGACGACACCGTTTGAACTGTGGTTTGGAGAAACCTAAGTTGTCGTTTCTTAAAAGTTTGGGGCTGCGACGCTTATGTGAAAAAGTTTCATTGTGATAAGCTCGAACCCAAATCGGATAAATACATCTTCATAGGATACCCAAAATGGTTGGGTATACCTCCTATCTCAGATCCAGAAGCAAAAGTAATTGTTTCTAGAAACAGGTCCTTTCTCGAGGAAAAGTTTCTCACGAAAGAATTGAGTGGGAGGATGGTGGAGACTTGATGAGGTTATTGAACCGTCACTTCAACTAGTGTGTAGCAGGGCACAGGAAGTTGTTCCCGTGGCGCCTACACCAATTGAAGTAGAAGCTTATGATAGTGATCATGAAGTTTCGAATCAAGTCACTACCGTACCTCGTAGGGTGACAAGGATGCGTACTACTTCAGAGTGGTACGCAATCCTGTCTTAGAGGTCATGTTGCTAGACAACAATGAACCTACGAGCTATGGAGAAGCGATGGTGGACCCGGATTCCGACGAATGGCTCGAGGCCATAAAATCCGAGAAAGGATCCATGACTTTGGAAGAAATACTTGATGGTCGTAAGGCCATTGGGTACAGATGGATTTCAAAAGGAAGACATGCAATGATGGTAAGAATCACCATTAAGAAAGCTCGATTTGTCGTTAAGATGTTTTCCAACAAGTTCAAGGAGTTGACTACGGTGAGGCTTTCGCACTCGTAGCGATGCTAAGAGTCTGTTGAAATTGGATTAGCAGTTACTGCATTATTTATGAAATCTTGCAGACAGGATGTCAAAACATTGTTTCCTCGACGATATTCTTGAGGAAAGGTTGTATGTGATACAACCATAAGGTTTTGTCAATCCTGAAGAATGCTAACAAATATGCAAAGCTCCAGCAATCCTTCTAAGGGCTGGAGTAAGCATCTCGAAGTTGGAATGTACGCTTTGATGAGATGATCAAAGATTTTGGGTTTATACAAAGTTTATGAGAAACTTATATTTCCAAAGAAGTGAGTGGGAGCACTATAAAATTTCTGATGAGTATATGGTGTTGACATATTGTTGATCAGAAATGATGTAGAATTCCTGGAAAGCATATAGGGTTATTTGAAAAGTGTTTTTCAATAGAAAACCTGGAATAGGCTACTTGAACAATAAGCATCAAGATCTATAAGATAGATCAAAATGTTTAATAATACTTTCAATTGAGCACATACCTTGACATGATCTTGAAGGTGTTCAAGATGGATCAATCAAAGAAGGAGTTCTTGCCTGAGTTGTAAGGTATGAAGTTAAGAGTTAAAGCTCGACCACGGCAGAAAAGAGAGAAAGGACGAAGGTCGTCCCCTATGCTTCAGACATAGGCTCTATAGTATCCTATGATGTGTACCACACCAAAAGTGTGCCTTGCCATGAGTCAGTCAAGGGGTACAAGAATGATCCAGGAACGGATCATTGGACAACGGTCAAAATTATCCTTAGAGGAATAAGGAAATGTTTCTCGATTATGGAGGTGATAAAGAGTTCGGCGTAAAGGGTTACGTCGATGCAAGCTTTAACACCTATCCGAATGACTGTGAATAGCAAACCGGATACGCATAATGGAGCAACCATTTGGAATAGCTTCAAGTGGAACGTGGAAGCAGCATTCACAATATGACATAGAGAATTGCGACGTACATACGGATTTGAATACTACAGACCCGTTGACTAAAACTTCTCTCACAAGGCAAACATGATCAAACCCCGGAACTCATTGAGACTTAATCACATGGTGATGTGAACTAGTTTGAGACACTAGTAAACTCTTTGGATGTTGGTCACATAGCGATGTGACCTATCAGTGTTAATCACATGGCGATGTGAACTAGATTATTGACTCTAGTGCAAGTGGGAGACTGTTGGAAATATGCCCTAGAGGCAATAATAAATTAGTTATTATTATATTTCCTTGTTCATGATAATCGTTTATTATCCATGCTATAATTGTATTGATAGGAAACTCAGATACATGTGTGGGTACATAGACAACACCATGTCCCTAGTAAGCCTATAGTGAACTACCTCGTTGATCAACAGATGGTCACAGTTTCCTGAGCATGGACATTGGATGTCGTTGATAACGGGATCACATCATTAGGAGAATGATGTGATGGACAAGACCCAATCCTAAGCCTAGCACAAAGATCGTAGTTCGTATGCTAAACCTTTTCTAATGTCAAGTATCATTTCCTTAGACCATGAGATTGTGCAACTCCCGGATACCGTAGGAATGATTTGGGTGTACCAAACGTCACAACGTAACTGGGTGGCTATAAAGGTGCACTACATGTATCTCCGAAAGTGTCTGTTGGGTTGGCACGAATCGAGACTGGGATTTGTCACTCTGTGTAAACGGAGAGGTATCTCTGGGCCCACTCGGTAGGACATCATCATAATGTGCACAATGTGATTAAGGGGTTGATCACGGGATGATGTGTTATGGAACGAGTAAAGACTTGCCGGTAACGAGATTGAACAAGGTATCGGTATACCGATGATCGAATCTCGGGCAAGTACAATACCACTAGACAAAGGGAATTGAATACGGGATTGATTGAATCCTCGACATCGTGGTTCATCCAATGAGATCATCGGGGAACATGTGGGAGCCAACATGGGTATCTAGATCCCGCTGTTGGTTATTGGCCGGAGAGTTGTCTCGGTCATGTCTACGTGTCCCCCGAACCCGTAGGGTCTACACACTTAAGGTTCGATGACGCTAGGGTTATAAAGGAAGTTTGTATGTGGTTACCGAATGTTGTTTGGAGTCCCGGATGAGATCCCGGACGTCACGAGGAGTTCCGGAATGGTCCGGAGGTAAAGATTTATATATGGGAAGTCCTATTTTGGCCACCGGAAAATGTTTGGGATTTTTCGGTATTGTATCGAGAAGGTTCTAGAAGGTTCCGGAGTGGGGCCCACCTGCATGGGGGGACCCACATGAACGTGGGTAGTGGGGCAAGGCCCCACACCCCTGGTCAAGGCGCACCAAGATCCCCCCTTAGAAGGAATAAGATCATATCCCAAAGGGATAAGATCAAGATCCCTAAAAAGGGGGGATAACAATCGGTGGGGAAGGAAATGATGGGATTTCTTTCCTCCCACCTTTGCCAACACCCCAATGGACTTGGAGGGAAATAAACCAGCCCCTCCACCCCTATATATAGTGGGGAGGCGCATAGGAGCTTAACACGAAGTTCTGGCGCAGCCCTCCCCCTCTCCCAAGTCCTCCTCCTCTCCTGCGGTGCTTGGCGAAGCCCTGCAGGATTGCCATGCTCCTCCACCACCACCACGCCGTCGTGCTGCTGCTGGATGGAGTCTTCCTCAACCTCTCCCTCTCTCCTTGCTGGATCAAGGCATGGGAGACGTCACCGGGCTGTACGTGTGTTGAACGCGGAGGTGCCGTCCGTTCGGCACTAGGATCTCCGGTGATTTGGATCATGACGAGTACGACTCCTTCAACCCCGTTCTCTTGAACGCTTCCGCTTAGCGATCTACAAGGGTATGTAGATACACTCTCCTTCCCCTCGTTGCTAGTCTCTCCATAGATAGATCTTGGTGACTCGTAGGAAAATTTTGAATTTCTGCTACGTTCCCCAACACTCCGCTATTAGTGGCTTTGGAGTGACTCTTTGTTGCATGTTGAGGGATAGTTATATGATCCAATTATGTTATTATTGTTGAGAGAACTTGCACTAGTGAAAGTATGAACCCCAAGCCTTGTTTCCTATCATTGCAATACCGTTTACGCTCACTTTTACCACTGGTCACCTTGCTGTTTTTATATTTTCAGATTACAAAAACCTATATCTACTATCTATTGCACTTGTATCACCATCTCTTCACCGAACTAGTGCACCTATATAATTTGCCATTGTATTGGGTGTGTTGGGGAGACAAGTGACTCTTTGTTATTTGGTTGCAGGGTTGTTTGAGAGAGACCATCTTCATCCTACGCCTCCCACGGATTGATAAACCTTAGGTCATCCACTTGAGGGAAATTTGCTACTGTCCTACAAACCTGTGCACTTCCAGCCCAACAACGTCTACAAGAAGGTTGTGTAGTAGACATCATAGAGCATGAGCAGAAACCATCAGAAATTTTAGTTCCGAGACGGTATCCATTAAAACGCGATCTAGTTTCGCATATGTCGGCTCCGGAAGACCGTTTGCCCAAGTGAACTATCTTCCAATCATGGAAACATCTCGCAGATCTAGACTGTCGATGACAACATTGAAAAGGAAAGGTGATGCAGAGCATCCTACGGACATCACCATGTCAAGAGTCCCTTTGGCAAGTGACACATGCGACATCTACGTCACATAAACAAAGGTGAATCATCTCCTTTACACATGTTCACTTGATCCCTTTGAGGATGGTATACTACTTGACACTTCTCCCATGTGCATGCATAGGTATTGTCGGAACTCCATGGATGTCGAGGAGGACTGCAAGCGCAAGTGTACGTCTACACCATCCACAAGGGAGGCATGGAAGAGAAGACAAAAGAAGGAGAAGTGCAAGAATGCACTTGCCCAGATGATCCAGACCTCCTTCCAGACGATTAGGACAACCTCGGATGATCCAACTCCCGGCCCGGATGATCCGGATAACTGCGCTGATGTCACTCGAAGGTTTTCCTTGAATCCAGACGATCCGGACGCGCACCCGGAAGATCTAGACCCTGCCTGGACAATCCGGACCCCAACCCGAACATCCGGACCAGCCACGGCTACAGCAACCTGGTCGGACCATCCGGACAAAGACCCGAATCATCTGAACATGCCCGGATCATCCGGATCCCCATCCGGATCATCTGGCCTTGCCTGCGTGCATGACTTGGGCCAAGGCCCGTGTACCCACTTCGCCCCCTCACTTACCCCTTCGTGGCTTAGACTATAAATAGACCTCCCACTCCTCATCTCTAGAGTTAGAAAATATGATAGCTCATTTGTATGTGAGCTTTGCTCCTTACCCCATATCCTCTTGAGAGAGAGATTGATACACTCCATTGAAGGCCAAGACCTCCATCTAGGAGAAGATCCCAAGGGACTCAAGACCTCCTCACAAAGAAGATCCTTATAGGATTCAAGGCCCCATCTGTCGTGGTGGGTGCACGACAGATGCCAAGGGATGGCTAAAGAGAGGAGGAGGCTCAAGGGCGCTGGTGGGCTCTAGAGGCGAGGTTGGCATGAGCGGGCGCGGGACGCCGGACATCCCCAGGTTTGAGGCTCTCCAGAGAGATAATACCCCTAGTCCTGCCGAGTGTAGTTGGATGATCGATAGTACAATGTCGCTCCTAGAGCTGTATGGAGGAGGAAGGAAGCTGGCCAAGGCTTGGGCTGCGCCTTCTCTCCGGTGTTGCCATTCGTTGGCTAGTCCTATGCTTACTTGGCGAGCTAGTTGAGGCAGTCCTGCTGGGTGTTGGTGGTATGGAGGAGCTTGCGCATCCGCCCGATGCGCTCTTTCAGCTCCTCGCCCGTGAGCTGGTCCAGGCCGGCTGCGGCTGCCTGGGCAGCACACATGTTCTTCGCTGGCGTCTCGTAGACGGTTGGGACGGCGCCGAGGGCCCGGCCGATCGCGCCTCCCCGAGCATGCACGTCGGCGACCCGGCTTGGCTCGGCCGTGGTGGGCATGAATCCGTAGGCGGCATTGCGCTCCAGCTGAGCAGCGTCCAGGCGATGCTGAGTGGCGGCAAGTGTCTCGGACAGGTCCAGCATCTGCTGGCGCCTTTCCTCGAGCTGGGTTTGGGCCTCAGCGACGTTGGTGGCGTCGACGTCGGTGCCAATGGGGATGCGGAGGCTCTGCATCGCGACGCGCAACGGGTCGGACGGCTCGGTCCGTTCCGCTGCGGCCTGGCTTCAGCGGCCTTCCTTGTCTTGCTCGACGAGGAGGAGGCGCCATCGCCGGTGACGAAGATCTCTACATGGACGTCCATTGCCCCGGCGGAAACACCGCCGCCAAGGGAGAGGGGGGAGTCGGAGTAGCTGAGCACCTCGCCGGGGTACTCGTCGGCCTCGAACGCATCGGAGATGCGCAACGCGTCGAAGGAGGCGGCAAGTGCGCCGACGACATCGTCCACCAATGCGACGAACTCGTCAGTGTAGGAGAAGGGCCCTGTCTGAAGCATGCTCCCGGCCAGCTCCTCGAGCTGCCCCACGGTGGGCGCCAACTATCGTGGTGGGCGCACGGCAGATGCCAATGGATGGCTAAAGAGAGGAGGAGGCTCGAGGGCGCTGGTGGGCTCCAGAGGCGAGGTTGGCATGAGAGGGCGCGGGATGCCGGACATACCCAGGTTCAGAGCTCTCCGGAGAGATAATACCCCTAGTCCTGTCGAGTGTAGTTGGATGATCGATAGTATAATGTTGCTCCTAGAGCTGTATGGAGGAGGAAGGAAGCTGGCCAAGGCTTGGGCTGCTCCTTCTCTCTAGTGTTGCTGTTCGGTGGCTAGTCCTATACTTACTTGCTTTTCTCTTGTATGCGTTCTCAGCTTGTCCGTATGATCGTGGGCTCCTGGGCGGTTTTATAGACGACCCCCCTGGGGATACAATGGTAATGTTACAAGTCGGTGGGTCCATATTGTCGGCGTCCGAGAACCCCGGCTGGGTCCTGCCGAGGGCTTGTGGTTAGCCGGGTTCCTGTAGGTGCGGGCCCCGTGTGCCTAGGAGGACTGTGCGTCATCTTGTCGATCGTCAGGGCGTGGCCGAGTCGAGTCGTGTATAGTGCTCTCCGTTAGGCTGCCGCTTGCTGTCGTCAGCGGTGAGGGCGGGAGCGCTGTAGCCACGCCGACCCTGGTCAGCAGGTAGGTGAGGGGCACTATTGCCACGCTCCGGTTGACCAGAGGCATGGGCGGGGCACTATTGCCTTGGTCATCATTGATTGAAGACTCGTCCCATCGTACGACCTGGATGGGACAGGAGCTGACCTGTGGCTGGATTGCGTAGCACGCCACGGGTGATGCTATCTTGTTGAGGAAGCCTTGGTCGTGCCGGGTTCGGCTATCTTGCGCTAGTCATTGGGGCCGAGTCGAGGTGTCTTGCCGGGTCGGCGAGTCTGGCCAGCTTGCGGGGCTTGCCCAGGTCGAGCGACCCGGCCAAGCGCGTGCCGGTATTGAGGGGCGGCGCGAGCCCCGTTGTTTTTGAAGAGGATCCAGGTTCCGTTGCCTGCCCGGAGTCCACCCCCCCGACAGTAGTCCCTGAAGCTGTGAAGGTCCGCCGTCTTCGGATGAGTGGGCCTTCGCAGTTTCCCCCTTAAGCAAGGTGGATTCTGCGAGCGCCGGGTCCGGCGACACCCACTATGGGCCGGCTTTCTCGGAAACTGGATCGCGGCACCCCGGTCGTGGCGGGAACCGAGGAGTCCGTCGAATCTTGGGGCAACCCCTCGGGCTTAGCGCGGGCGCCATGTGGTGCCCGAAAGTCAGAGGGGCCTGACAGGCCATGCACGTGACGGGACTGGGCGACGGGCTGGGGCCCGTCGCCACGCGCCCTTGGCCTATGAGTGCGGATTTATTGCGGCGTCCGGGGGCCGGTTGCTCTTCCCCGGGCAGTTACTGCACGTGTACGTGTGCACTTATTGCGGGGTAGCGGAGCGGGCGCGTGCAGACGATCCCACTTCCCCACTTTCCCATGTTCAAACTTAGGATTATAAATTGGGGGGCAGGGGGGACATTATTCTTGCTCGCGCCCTCCTGTCCCTTTGCTCTCGCTCCGCTCTTTGCAACTGACGTACTGCGGTGCCCGCTGCTCCGAGCAGAGCTCCTTCACCATCCATCTTCCTTCTTCTTCCTCTGTTCATGGCACTGCCATCGGGCTCCTGGATGGGTTCGAATGTCAACACTGAGGACATCACCCAACTCCGGGCGTCGCGGCGCCTACCACTGGAGACGGACGTTGGCGTCCGCCTGCCGCGCGGCGAGCAGAGGCCTCGGCCCGAGGGGCAGGAGCGTGTGGTCTTCCTTACGCACTTTGAGCGCGGGTTCGGGCTGCCGGCGAGCGCCTTCTTCCGCGCGTTCCTGGAGTTCTTCGGGCTCCAGCCGCATCATCTTGGCGCCGACGCCATCCTCCAGCTCTCCGGCTTCGTCACGCTCTGCGAGGGGTACCTGGGGGTCGAGCCCTCGATCGACCTCTGGCCGTACTTCTTCTCCTTGAAGCAACAGGGCCCGTCGGCCGGGGAATTCGCCGATTGCGGCGCCGCCATCATCTCGAAGCGGTCGGGGGCGGATTTCCCCAAGATCCCGCTAGAAGATTCTGCCAAGAAGTGGCAGAACTCCTTCTTCTATGTCCGCAACCTCGGTGCGCATCGCATCAACCTTCTGGACTTCGCCATCGCGCCGCCGCGGGCGAAGACGAACTGGGGCTACTCGCCCAGGCGCCCGTCGTAGGAGATCGTCAATCTCTGCGAGCGGGTGACAGTGATGAGGATGCAGGAGGGGCTCACCGGCACCGACTTCCTTGCCGCGTTCATCATGCCCGGGTCCTTTCGCTTCAGGGGCGCTCCTGCCTCATCGGCGAGATGGTCGGCCTTCAAGACCCCAGTCGTATGGGTTCGACGTGGCTGTCCGCAGAGCAGATCGCGTGCGGCGTGAATGACATCTCCAAGGCCAACCTTGGTGAGGACTGGCGGTTCGGCAAGGCACCGTACAACGAGTTGAACCCGACATCGCAGGTGAGTTTCTGGTCTTCTTACTTTGCTGCTGCGCACCTCCTCATCCGTCCTAAGGCGACACGGGAGATACTTCTGAACGCGATTCGGCACCCTTACGCCCGGGCTCCGTCGCAGGTGGCGCCAGAGGAGCCCGCGGCCCATGGCGGGGAGGAGGAGGCCGAGTCCGACGCTGACGCTAGGCGTCGCGCGGGTAAGTCTCACATCTTTCTTTATGTGTCTTGAATTGCTGCTCGACATGGGCGCAGCCGGGTCCTCGCGCGGGGCGGCTCAGCGCTGCCCACATGGAAAGACAGCGTCGCGCCACGACCCCGGGCCCCGAAGCGCACGGTTGACCTGGCCGGGCCCGGGAGGCCAGCCAAGAGGAAGCGCGGCAGCGGGCACGGGAGGCCAACCCCGGTCCCGGTCTTGACGGGGTAAGCTTCATCTCTCGCTTGCGCCAAAATTTCTTGAGCTAGTCTTGTTTCTTTTTTGGTCCTTCTGTCTTCTTCTTCAGGTTGCCGATCACGCTGGCGAGGGCGGCGGCGGAAGCTGCGGCCGCCGAAGGGGCCGCGTTCCGCAGGAGCCGGTCCGACCTCGCCGATCAGGCCGAGATGGAGGGACGAGCCGACTCGGACCTTGGCCTGGATCCGAACGACGCCGAAGCCTTGGCCAGGCGGGACAGGAACCGGGCCGAGGCGGAGCTGGAGGCGGCGTCGGTCCGGGCTTGGACCAACGTGGCGGCGGCATGGGCGCGAGCCGACACGGAGCTGTCCTGGTGCGAGATGCCAGAGGGCACGATGGTGGCGGCGATGGTCTTTGAACCATCGTCGGTGAGGGAGCGCGGCCGTGGAGGCCGGGCTGAGGTGGTGATCCTCGACCGGGAGGTCGTGGAGGTGGCGGATGACACCCTGCCGCGAGCCGACATGGTCGAGCGAGCGGGGGCTGATGGCGGTGGAGGCGGTGTCGTCTTGGAAGAAGCGCTGCGGGTGGCGGTGCCGGAGGCGCCGCCAGTTTTGGAGGAGGCACCGCGGGCGGCGGTGCCGAAGGCCGCCCCGGCAGCTGGGCCGGTGGTGGCACAACAGGCCGTCCCGGCGTCCGGTCAAGAGGCGGCGACGCAGAGCGTCCCGGTGTCCGGGTCGTTGTCGGTGCCAAGACGGGCGTCGGAGGAGGTGCTGGCCGTGTCGCGAGCGGCCAACGGGGAGCACGCCTTGGTGCCCCGGCAGGGAGGGCACTGAGCCACCGTGCCGCAGCCGGCGCGGGGCGGGGGCGCCGTTGTCTTCAGGCTTCAGACCCAGGAGGAGGCGGCGCTGGACGCCGTCAGCCAGGCCGGACGGAACGGCTCGAGGCCTTCGCCTAGGCCGAGGTGGAGCGGACCCGCGACCTGGAGCGCGCCGTTCTGGTAAGCCTTCTTTTCCTTGCAATTTCTTCTTTATGGGGGCGCGCCAGCGCACCTACTGGGTGTAGCCCCCGAGGTTCGGGCCAACTACGTAGTAGTTGGGTCGAATCTTTAGAGCTTTTGACCTTGTTCTGACTTCTGCTTTCTTCAGCATCTCGACGCCTTCCGGGTCGCCGCCTACAATCGTCTCCTAGGCAAGCACCGGGAGCTCGTGGAGCAGCTCGCCGCCAAGGAGGAGGAGCTCCGCGTCGCCGCAGGTATGCTTGTGCTCTTTCCTAGTGGGGCGCGCCAGCGCACCCACTGGGTGTAGCCCTCGAGATTCGGGCCAACTGTGTAACAGTTGGGCCAAATCTTAAGTCTTGCTTTTTTCTTCTGCTGAGTCCTTCTTTTTTCGCAGCCGAGGTGCTGTCCTGGCAGACTCGTCTGCTCTGGGCCGGTCACCATTACGACCGGCTCGTTGCCGACACCAGCCGCCTTGGCGTCGAGGCGGCGCATGCGAGGGCAGAGGCAGCCGTGGCTCGACGATCTCTTGACGAGGCCAACCGGTTGCATGAGCAGCTAGCGGGTCACAGAGCCGTCTTGAGGCCGAGGTGGAGCTCCTCAAGGCGGAAGCCGCCAAGGTGGCGGAGGCGCAACAGGACCTGGTGGAGGCGGACCAGCAGCGCGGCCAGCTGGCCGACGACAAGGGCCGGCTCCAGGTCGAGGTGGATCGCCTGCGGGGGCAGGTCACCACGACCAAGGGAGCCCGCGAGGACGAGGCCCGTTGCCGTGAGGCGGCCGAGAAGGCGGCCGAAGACAAGGACGCCGAGCTGAAGGCGGCCCTTGCCAAGGCGGCTAATCTGGAGAAGGCGCTCGAGGAGCGAGACCGCGCCATCGAACGGGAGCGGCGTGGTACGTTGCTTGAGGCGCAGCACTTGGAAGAGTCCTTCTCCAGTAAGTGCTTTTTCTTGTAGTTTGCCGGGTCGGGGTCCGGCCTTTCTTCTTTGTTGTTCTTCTTCTAACTTGCTTCTTCCTTTATGGCAGGGGCCTTCTTGGAGATGTAGCGTATGGCAGAGAAAGCCGTCCGCTATCAACGTGACCCGACCGGCGTCATTGGGTCCGGGACGGATCCGCAGATGGGGCGGCTGTCTCGGGCCAGCACCGTGATGACGGCGGCCCTGTGGCCAGACTCCGTCCAACCGAGTAGCTTCTCGCGCTTGGCGCGTTGGTTGGAGATGGGGCCAGACCAGCTTGGCGAGTGGCACGTCTCCGCCGCTCGTGCCGGTGTTGAGATGGCGCTCCAGTTCGCGCTGTCCTGGCATCCAGACTTGTAGCTGGACGCGCTGATGGGGCAACGGGCTGGTTCGGAGCAGATCTTGTAGGAGCAAGCCGGCCGGATCGCCTCCCGGGCAAGCTACATCGCCGAGTTCGCCTTCCATGACGAGTTCCATCCGGAGCGGACGGAAGACGGCAGGGCCATGGACGGCAACGACTACGGCTTGCTCCTCCACGATCTAGAGGGGAGCTCGGAGGAGACGGGCGTCTACCGCGACGCGGGTGCCGAGGAGGACACCGGAACCTTGCTGGACCCGGAGGCTGCCAGGGAGAGCCGTCGACGTCGCGACGCGGCGCTGGAGATGCCTGAGACACTTTGCGTACAATTTGTTAAGTAGCAGGTCCGCCCACCCACTGGGGGTTTTAGGGTGTAATGAACTCGGGCCGTGGGCCTTTTCTTAAATACTTGTGTAAATTTCATGGGTGCTTATGCTTTTTTCCTTCCCTTTTTTGGACCGGTTTCATGCGCTTTTCCTTTCTCAAACCTCCCCCCGCGAGTCCGACGGCCGAGGCTCCGGTCCGTGACAAGGAGTTCGGTTCTTTGAGAGGAGCGCGCAGGAGTTGGGTTCCTTGAAACGTTGGGCGCGAGCGAAACACCCACTGGGCCGGCTGGCGGCGATCCGGCGAAGCCGGTTGGCGAGCAGCCGGTCGTGCGGCTGTTCTTTTGATGAATGGCGGGTCGGGTTGATCAACCCAGCAGCCTTTGACTTAGTGTATGAAGCGTAAAGGAGCTTTGGCCCGTTGTGCTTGCCAGCCGACAGCCAAAGCTGGATCTGTGGCTTTAGGGTGAAGTGGGGAACCGTGGCATCCTAACTTTATCAGGAATCACCAAGTAAGGCGTCGGGGTGGCGACCGAGCCGGCCAGCTCCCGAGCCCCCGGGTCGAGCGAGTTGGACCGGTGGCCGGGTTCAGTCGTATAGTGATGCAAGAAAAATAGGGACACAATAAATTGGTCGACAAAAGGCAGCCCCCGAGTCTCGTTCGGGGACCCCATAGTTTCATGCGTTTACAAAAGGCGACGATACATACACTCGTGTGGCTAACTGTAAAACGGGCGGAGGAGTTCCGCGTTCAACGGCTGGGTCGTTTCTTCACCGGCGGTTTCCTTCTTGCGCTTCCTTGACTTGCGTGCATCGATGAGGTAGTAGGCGTTGCAGTCGCGCAAGGCCCTACTCACGATGAATGTGCCCTCCCACTGAGGGGACATCTTGTGCTGGGCTGCCTGCTCTTGGACGAGTCGGAGGACGAGGTCGCCCTCGCGGAACGCGAGGGGCTTTATCTTCTTGCTGTGGTAGTGCCTCAGGCCTTGCTGGTAGATGGCCGAGCGACCGAGCGTCACGAGGCATGCTTCTTCGAGCAGGTCGATGCCGTCTTCGCGGGCTTCGCTGGCTTCGGCTTCGGTGTACATCATGACGCGCGGCGAGTCGAACTCGACGTCGGTCGGGATGATGGCTTCGGCTCCATAGACGAGGAAGAACGGGGTGAACCCGGTCGACTGATTTGGCGTCGTGCGTAGACTCCAGAGAACGGCCGGCAACTCATCAAGCCAGCTACCGGGTGAGCGGATGAGTGGCTCGACGAGTCGCGGCTTGACGCCGGATAGGATGAGTCCATTGGCTCGCTCGACCTGCCCGTTGGACTGTGGATGCGCAACAGAGGCCAGGTCGAGCCGGATGCCGGAAACAGAGCAGTAATGCTCGAGCGCGCCCTTGGCGAAGTTGGTGCCGTTGTCGGTGATGATGCTGTTCGGCATGCCGTAGCGCACCGCTATGTCCTTGATGAACCAGATGTCTGTTGGCCCGTCCAGTTTCTTGATTGGTCTTGCCCCGATCCACTTGGTGAATTTGTCCACTACCACCAGCAGGTGCATCATGCCGCCTCGAGCGGTTTTGAAGGGTCCCACCATGTCGAGTCCCCAGACCGTGAAGGGCCAGGCGATCGGTATGGTGCGGAGTGCTGACGCCGGCTGGTGGCTGCGTTTGCTGAAGCGCTGGCATCCCTCACACTTGAGGACGGGCGACTCGGCATCTTGGATGGCCGTGGGCCAGTAGAAACCATGGCGGAACGCCTTGGCCAGCAGGGATCGAGATGCGGCGTGGTGCCCGCACTCGCCCTGATGTATGTCGAGGAGGATGTCGATGCCCTTTTCCTGCTCGACGCAGCGCTGGAACACGCCGGTGGAGGCTGCGCTTGACGAGCTCGTTGTTGATGATGCTGTAGGCGGACGCCCGACGTTGTATTTGCCGAGCTTCGATCTCGTCCATGGGGAGAACCCCGTTCTCCAAAAATTCTGATATCAGGAGGGCCCAAGATGGAGCCGTAATCACGGTGAAGACAGCCACCAGGGCGGGTTCCGAGTCGGCAGCCACCGAGCTGGGTTGAGTAGCCTCCGGGTCGGGGATGGCGACGGTCGGGTCTGGGATGATGGTGGCCGGGTCGATCTGAGCAGCCCTCGAGCCGGGTTGAGTAGCCCCCGGGCCGGGTTCAGCAGCCCCCGGGCCGGCTTGAGGTGCGGCCGGGTCGTCTGGAATGTGGATGGACTCGGAGTCTGGCGATGGCTTGACGGACTGCTTGCGTAGGTGCTTGAGGGAGACGCCAGACGGGATGGCTTGTCGTGACGAGGCGATCTTGGCGAGCGTGTCAGCTGCTTCGTTCTCCGCGCGCGGGACGTGGAGGAACTCACAGCCCTCGAAGGATCCGGACAGCTTCTGGACGAGGAAGCGGTAGCTTGCCATGTTTGAGTCGCGGGCGTCCCACTCGCCGGAGCAGTGCTGCACCACCAGGCCCGAGTCGCCATAGCACACGATGCGCCGGATGCCGAGTTCCTTTGCAAGCCGGAGGCCGTGCACAAGGGCTTCGTACTCGGCGTCGTTGTTGGAGGCGGCGAAGTGGATCTGGAGCGCGTAGCGGAGCTGGTCGCCCTTCGGGGACGACAGTACGATGCCAGCTCCCAAGCCGAGTCGCATCTTGGACCTGTCGAAGTGCATGCGCCAATGCGTCGAGTCGGGGGGCGGTGGCAAGTAGTGGGTCTCGGTCCAGTCAACAAGGAAGTCGACCAGGGCTTGAGACTTGATCGTGGTGTGGGGCTCGTAGAGGATGGTGTGGCTAGCTAGCTGGATCGCCCACTTGGCAACCCGGCCAGAGGCATCCCGGCACCCGATGATTTCTCCGATGAGCATCGTGCTGACCACGGTGACCACGTGCTCTTGGAAATACTACTTCAGCTTCTTGGCGGTGAAGTACAAGCCGTAACACATCTTCTGGTAGTGCGGGTAGTTCTGCTTGGAGATGGAGAGCACCTCGCTCAGGTAGTAGACTGGTCGCTGGACGGCTTGGATCTTGCCCTTCTCTGGTCGCTCGACCCCCAGCACCATGCTGACCGCCCGCGAGGTCGCGGCTATGTAGAGCAGCAGCGACTCCTTGTCGGTCGGTGCGGCCAGGACTGGAGCGGTGGAGAGCATGCACTTGAGGTCTTGGAAAGCCTCATCTGCCTTGCTGTTCCATTCGAACGGGCTTGTCTTATTCATCAGCTGGTACAGGGGTAGCGCCCTCTCGCCCAGCCGGCTTAGAAACCGACTGACCGAGGCCAACCATTCGGTGAACTTCTGGACATCATACAGCCGAGCCGGCTTGCGCATGTGCTCGATGGCCTTGATCTTCTCCGGGTTCGCCTCAATGCCGCGTTCCGAGACAAGGAAGCCGAGTAGCTTTCCGACCGGGACGCCGAAGACGCATTTGTCCGGGTTAAGCTTGACCTTGTATTCGCGGAGGTTGGCAAATGTTTCCTTCAAATCGTCGAGGAGCGTGAGGTGTTGCTTGGTCTTCACCACGATGTCGTCCACGTAAACGTGGATATTGCGGCCGAATTGCAGCAGCAGGCATTTCTACATGCAGCGTTGGAAGGTGGCGCCGGTGTTCTTCAAGCCGAACGACATGGTGATGTAGCAATACGCCCCAAAGGGCGTGATGAAGGACATTTTCAGGGCGTCGGCTGGGTCCAGCTTGATCTGGTGGTAGCCGGAGTAAGCGTCCAGGAAGGACAGGAGCTCACACCCGGCGGTCGAGATGATGACTTGGTTGATCCGCGGGAGAGCGAATGGATCCTTGGGACTGGCCTTGTTGAGGCTGGTGTAGTCGATACACATGCGCCAGGTCTTGTTCTTCTTCAGGACGAGGACTGGATTGGCCAGCCACTCGGCGTGAAACACTTCCATTATGAAGCTGGCCGCCAAAAGCTTGGCGACCTCTTCACCAATGGTTCTTCTCTTCTCTTCGGAAAATCGTCGTAGGGGTTGACGGACAGGCTTGGCGTCCTTGCGGGCGTGAAGTTTTTGCTCGACGTACTTCCTCGGGATACCCGGCATGTCCTTGGGGGTCCATGCGAAGATATCCCGATTGTCACGGAGGAAGTCGACGAGCTCGCCTTCCTATTTGCTGTCGAGGCGGGTGCCTATGACAACGTACTTGCTGCAGCTGGGGTCTTCCGGGTTGAGCTTTACTTTCTTGGTCTCCTTGGAGGGCTTGAAGGCAGCCTCGTCGGCCGGGTCCGGGGTCGGGATCGACGCAGCGGAGGCCTTGCCTGCCAGGGCGACGATTCGGTCGAGCTGGCGCCACTCCTCGGCAATGACCAGCGAGTCGGCCAACTTGGCACCGTCTCGGGCGCACTCCAGGGACTTGCGGTAATCGCCGGTGATGGTGATGAGGCCCTTGGGACCCGACATCTTCATCTTCAGATATGCGTACTGGGGAACCGCCATGAACTTGGCGAGCGCGGGCCGACCCAGCAACGTGTGATACATGCTGGACAGGTCCACCACCTCGAACCAGATCGGTTTGCGTCGGAAGTGGCTGCTGTCGCCGAATAGGACATCGAGGCGAACCCGGCCAATGGGGGAGCAGGAGAGGCCGGTCACGATGCTGTGGAAGATCGTCTGGGCCGGCTCCAGGTCCTCGGCCTTGAGGCCAAGCTTGATCATCGTGTCGCGGTAGAGGATGTTGATGCTGCTGCCGCCGTCGATGAGGACTCGGGAGAACTTGCACGTGCGCCGTGCGACGATGGTTGGGTTGAGGACGAGGGTGTATCCACCCGGACTCGGCATGGTTGCCGGGTGATCCTCCCGGGTCCAGGTGATCGGGCGATCCAACCAATGCATGAACTTTGGCTTGGCCGGGACGACGGTGTTCACCTCCTGCCGAAGGCGGCGCTCGCTGCGCTTGTCGTCGCCGAGGCTGGTGAAGACGATGTAGTCCGCGTTCTGGTGTTGGTAGGCATCGCCGTGCATCGCGCCGCCAGCTGGAGGTGGCGGTGGAGGCAGAGGCGGCTGCCCCGTGCCTGGAGCCGGAGCCGTAGGAGGCGGGGCGTCGCCCCTCATAATGCGCTTGGTGATGGCGCACTGCCGAAGCGTGTGCGTGGAGGGTCTTGCGCCGCTGTGGTGCTTGCAGGGGGCGTTGAGCATCTGCTCGAAGCTCATGGCGGGTTGCTATGCCATCTTGTCGGTCTGCCGGCGCTTCGCCACCGGGTCCGCCGCGGGCTCGGTGGCCGCGATGAGCCGGTTGTCGTGACGCTGCACCGACTGGTCAGCCTTGCGCTTGTTGTTCGGGTGATGCTGCTGCCGGCTGCTTTCGCCGGCCGACTTTGGAGGGGGAACCGGCTTCGCCTTGCCAGCTTCATCTAGCGCCACCTGGATCTTCATGGCGGAGTCGGCGTTGGCGTACTTGTCGGCCGTCACCATGAGCGCGGCCATGGTGGCCGGCTCAGAGCGTAAGAGCTTGTGCTTGAGGAGGGTGCCGTCTCGGCACCCGCTGACGAAGTACTGGATCGCCTGGACTTCACGGACGCCCTCGCAGCTCTTCCGGAGCTCGGTCCAGCGCGCGAGGTACTCACGACTGGTCTCCATAGGCCCTTGCACGCACATGGCGAGCTGGCTAGGGCGGCCGGGTCGCTTGTAGGTCCCCGTGAAGTTGCGGACGAATGCGTCCTCGAAGTCCAACCACGTGTTGATGCTGCCCATCGGCAGGCTGTTCAACCACGTGCGGGCTGACCCTTGGAGCATGAGCGGTGCGTAGCGCACGGTGAGACGATGATTGGCACCGGTGATGCCATTGGCCGTGGTGTAGTCGGAGAGCCAGTCTTCTGGCTTCACTGTCCCGTTCTACTTGGGGGTGTCGCGAGGGAGCATGAACCCTTTGGGGAAGGGCTCCTCCCGGATGCGCGGGCCAAAGCACGCCGGCCCGATAGCGCCACTCTCCTCCACCTCCAGGGAGCGAGCAAGCTGATCGAGGCGGTGGCAAGCGTCGGCGTCGTTGATGGCACACGGGCCGAGTCGACTTGCCGCCAGGCCACGGGGGGCCGGGTCGGTTGGAGCCGGATGCCGGCCATGCTGGCCGGGTCCGCGCTGGATCTCTGGGATGGGCCCGTCGCCCAATCCGCCGGCGGCCGTAGCGGCCGGGTCGCGCCGAGTTCGGACTCGGCCGGAGTGCGCCTCATCGGCTGGCGAGGAAGCGGTGTGCAGAAGCTCGCTGGGCCCGCCGGCTTGGCGAGCTAGTTGAGGCGGTCCTGCTGGGTGTTGGCGGCATGGAGGAGTTCGCGCATCCGCCCGATGCGCTCTTTCAGCTCCTTGCCCATGAGCTGGTCCAAGCCGGCTGCGGCTGCCTGGGCAGCGCACATGTTCTTCGCTGGCGTCTCGTAGACGGTTGGGACGGCGCAGAGGGCCCGGCCGATCGCGCCTCCCCGGGCACGCACGTTGGCGACCCGGCTTCGCTTGGCCGTGGCGGGCGTGAATCCGTAGGCATCATTGTGCTCCAGCTGAGCGGCATCCAGGCGACGCTGAGTGGCGGCAAGCGTCTCGGACAGGTCTAGCATCTGCTAGTGCCTTTCCTCGAGCTGGGTTCGGGCCTCCGCGACGTTGGTGGCATCGACGTCGGTGCCGATGGGAATGCGAATGCTCTACATCGTGACGCGCAACGGGTTGGACGGCTCGGTCCGTTCCGCTGCGGCCCTGGCTTCAGCGGCCTTCCTCGTCTTGCTCGACGAGGAGGAGGCGCCATCGCCGGTGACGAAGATCTCTACATGGACGTCCATTGCCCCAGCGGAAACGCCGCTGCCGAGGGAAAGGGGGAGTCAGAGTAGCTGAGTACCTCGATGGGGTACTCGTCGGCCTCGAACGCATCGAAGATGTGCAACACGGCGAAGGAGGCGGCAAGCGCGCCGACAACATCGTCCGCCAATGCGATGAACTCGTCAGTGTAGGAGAAGGGCCCTGTCTGAAGCATGCTCCCGGCCAGCTCCTCGAGCTGCCCCACGGTGGGCGCCAACTGTCATGGTGGGCGCACGACAAATGCCAATGGATGGCTAAAGAGAGGAGGAGGCTCGAGGGCGTTGGTGGGCTCCAGAGGCGAGGTTGGCATGAGCGGGCACGGGATGCCGGACATACCCAGGTTCAGGGCTCTCCGGAGAGATAATACCCCTAGTCCTGCCGAGTGTAGTTGGATGATCGATAGTATAATGTCGCTCCTAGAGCTGTATGGAGGAGGAAGGAAGCTGGCCAAGGCTTGGGCTGCTCCTTCTCTCCGGTGTTGCCGTTTGGTGGCTAGTCCTATGATTACTTGCTTTTCTCTTGTATGCGTTCTCAGCTTGCCCGTATGATCGTGGGCTCCTGGGGGGTTTTATAGACCAACCCCCCGGGGATACAATGGTAATGTTACAAGTTGGTGGGTCCGTATTGTCGGCGTCCGGGAACCCGGGCTGGGTCCCGCCGAGGGCTTGTGGTTCACCGAGTTCCCCTAGGTGCGGGCCTTGCGTACCTAGGGGGACTGTGCGCCGTCTTGTCGATCGTCAGGGTGTGGCCGAGTCGAGTCATGTACAGTGCTCTCCGTCAGGCTGCCGCTTGTTGTCGTCAGCAGTGAGGGCAGGAGCGCTGTAGCCATGCCGGCCCTGGTCAGCAGGTAGGTGAGGGGCACTGTTGCCATGCTCCGGCTGACCAGAGGCATGGGCGGGGCACTATTGCCTTGATCATCGTTGATTGAAGACTCGTCCCATCGTACGGCCTGGATGGGACGGGAGCTGACCTGTGGCTGGATTGCGTAGCACGCCACGGGTGATGCTAGCTTGTTGAGGAAGCCTTGGTCGTGCCGGGTTCGACTGTCTTGCGCTCGTCGTTGGGGCCGAGTCGACGTGTCTTGCCGGGTCGGCGAGTCTAGCCGGCTTGCGGGGCTCGGCCGGGTCGAGCGACCCGGCCAAGCGCGTGCCAGTATTGAGGGGCGGCGCCAGCCCCGTTGTTTTTGAAGAGGATCCGGGTTCAGTTGCCTGCCCGGGGTCCATCCCCCCGACACCATCTCCTTTGGATTTGGGATGAACTTTGCGATGTATCTTTTTGTTGTTCATGTACCTTGTAGATCTTGTGTGTTTGATTGTCTAGTGGATGTGTGATTGGACTTGTTCTTGAGTGTTCCTCTCGTGATTTCCCTCGTGTTTCCCCTCGTGTTGTTCATGTTCTTCGTGGGATCCCCTCCATTTCATGAAAGATAGCCCCCTAGGGATCCACCCTACATCATCCTGGTATTAGAGCCACGTTGATCATGAATTTAGAGTCCCTACCCCCACTTTCTGGCCTTGTTTTGTTTGATTTCGTCCTAAATTTCAAAAATCCCCACCAAAAATAGCCCCATTTTTTTGATTTGTTGGTTTGATGATGTTTTGTTGATTTTAATCCATGGATTCATTGTGTTTCGAGTAGATCTAGCTTCTCCACAAGTTTTCCCACTTTCCATCCACGAAATATCCTCAATTTTGACCCCCAAAATTGAAAATTCTGCCCAAAAAATCATCCCTGAAGGAAATCCCGAGCAGTTTGACCTGCCCGGATCAGCTGGACCCTCTCCCGGACATTCGGATAACCTATACACCCGAACACCCATACCAGAGTTGATAAACCCGGATCATCCGGATGTACTCCCGGATCATCCGGACATAGCCCGGATCAGCTGGACCTGCTCCCGGATGTCAGGGTAACCCTAAAACTGACACATACAACTTTTTGTTTTGGTCATAACTAATTCATCTAGAGTCCGCTTTGACGTTCTTTAACTTGTTTTGAAGCTATTGACATCACCCGTCCCACAAAAATACTTCCAACATCATTTGACCTCATCAAATTTTTGTAATTTTGGCATCTTTGCCTAGGGCCTTCCCCACATCATCCGCATTACCACCACCGACTTCCGCAACCTAACCCAATTTGTTCCCCATAGCATTTGTGGTTGCTTGAGTTGTGATTCAAGTCTCCTAATGTGTTTCGGCTACTTAGGGAAGGTTGCTTCTTAATCAACCACCACCACCACCACTTCCTCATTGCCAACTTCAAAACCACCACCGCATTTCACTACCACAATTTGACATTTGCCTTTGGAGATTTTGAGTTTTTGGTTTTTCCATTTCCTAGGGTGTTTCGGCTAACTAGGAATGGTTCGACAACACCACTGCTCAACTTCGCTAAGGATTCGACAATGACCACCTTCACCATTTTGACACCCTAACCGTAAGCAAGAACGGTAACCTCCATATCATCTTGGTATTGTGGTATCCCATCATTGTACATTCTTCTTGCCATAGTATTGTTAACCTTGAGCCCATTTTGCGTCACTTGCCTATCGAGACTAGCCATTTGAGTATTGCCGGTAACGTTACTTGTGCACATTAGTGATCATCGATCCGTACCTTCCATTACATACACACCATATCATCTTGGTATCATCATATCATCATATCATCTCTTGTGTCACAAGATTGTTCCCGCATATACACAATTGCTATCTTGGTTTATGCATTTCGCATAAGTGGCCATAAAAAATAAAAAAAGAAAAACACTTTTAAGCAAAGGGTAAACAAAGAGCTTGTAAGCAATAGCCATAGCATTGCCATATTGCATATCATGGTACCATATTGATCATCTTGGATCATCGTGTGCAAAACACCAGGAACCATACATACATAGCATACTTGGGTTAGAAAGTTGATACATTTTACATCTTATAGGTTGTGCACAAGTGTCGTATCCGCCTATTGAGCAATCGTGCTAGCGTCTCTCTTGAGTTGTGCAACACGAGCGTTTTCCATGGATTCCACATTTTGTGCTCATTCCTTGGTTGCACGACCCCATTTTATCTATCCATGTGTGTGTTTCCATGTGCCATTCATTGCTATTGTTCTACTTGTTTCACTTGCAAATTTGTGAATCTCTTTCAACTTTATTGACTCTTGCTAACAATTGCATCAAATTTTTGTGCCACTTGTCCTAACCAAGCTACTCGATAAGCTTTACTTTGTAGGTGTGAGTGAACAAGTCTGGTACCAATTACACTATTCTTTCATTTCACATTGAGTGAAATGGGATACATCCTCAACTTTGGGAAAAGGTAGCTTGGTATTGTTTATCTCATTTCCTACTCACCTCTACTCGAGTCTTGTGATGGATAGGCAAAGCACATCTATTTTGGTCTACAACAACAATGACGAGTTCGATGCCATGGAAAACTTCTTTGACGCCAAGATGGATGCTCAAATGGAGGAGATCAAAGCCCTCATCAAGTCCTACAAGAGATCTTCCTCATCTTTGAGAAGACGCTCAAGTGCACATGCTTCCGAGCTACCATCTCCAGCAAGATCACATTGACATTGACACCATCAACGACAAGAACGTGGAGGTCAAGAGCTCAACACCAACAACCTCTCAACGACTTCACCATCTACATTGGCATCTTTGCCAAGCAAATTCAAGGCGTCTACGCATTTGAATATGCGGCATCTTCGCCCACAAGCACCTCAAGAGAAGCTCCACAAGCTCAAGTCTGCGAATTCCACGAGATACTATGACTTTGACATCGACCATGAGATTCCTTTCTATGGAACTCAAGACCCCGAGGAGTATCTTGAGTGGGAGCGCAAGATGGACAACAACCTCAAGATACTTCAAGTCCCTTCCGAAGATTAAGTGAAGTGCGCCACAAGTAACTTCCAGGACTACACGTTGACATGGTGGCTTCATACACCTTCGAAGACCCTCGACATGAGTTGGCTCAAGACGAAGAAAGCGATGAGGCGAGATTTTTTGCCTTCCACCTACACAGAACATCTTTAACGCCAATTGGAGAACACAATACAAGGATCCAAGTCCATCGATGAGTAATTCAAGGAGATGAACAAAGCCTTGGGACAAGCCGGCGTGGATGACCCCATTTTGATGAAGTTCCACTTCATGATGGGACTGAACAACAACATCTCCAAGACAATCTTCCTCGAGAACATCATGTCCCTCGACGACAACTACAATGGTGCTCTCAAGGCACAACAAGAACTCCTGAAGGACAAGGCTTCTTGATACGTCTCCAACGTATCTATAATTTTTGATTGTTCCATGCTATTATATTATCTATTTTGGATGTGTTATATGCATTAATATGTTATTTTATATTATTTTTGGGACTAACCTATTAACCTAGAGCCCAGTGCCTGTTTCTATTTTTTTCCTTGTTTTTGAGTTTTGCAGAAAAGGAATACCAAACGTAGTCCAAACGGCCTGAAAATTTACGGTGATTTTTTATGGACCAGAAGAAGCCCCCGAAGCACAAGAGTTGGGCCAGAAGAGTGCCGAGTTAACGACAAGGGTGGAGGATGCGCCCCCTGCCTTGTCGCTGACTCGTGGACCCCCCTGACGTGAAACCGATGCCAAAAATTCCTATAAATTCAGAAACCCCTGGAAAGAAACCTAGATCAGGAGTTCTGCCGCCGCAAGCCTCTGTAGCCACGAAAAACCAATCGGGAGCCCGTTCCGGCACCCTGCCGGAGGGGGAAACCATCACCGATGGCCATCTTCATCATCCCGGTGGTCTCCTTGACGAGGAGGGAGTAGTTCACCCTCGGGGCTGAGGGTATGTACCAGTAGCTATGTGTTTGATCTCTCTTCTCGTGTTCCTTATTTGGCACGATCTTGATGTACCCCGAGCTTTGTTACTATAGTTGGATAATATGGTGTTTCTCCCCCTCTATCTTCTTGTGATGAATTGGGTTTTACCTTTGAGGTTTCACTATTATCGGATTGAATACCTATATGGATTTGAGAACACTTGATGTTTGTCTTGCGTGGGATACCTGTGCTGACAATGGGGTGTTCTATTGATTCACTTGATGTAGGTTTTGGCACTCAACTCACAGATTCTCGAGGTGACATTGGTGTAATCTATGCATAGAGGTTGATGCACGTATTCGTCCTTGTTTCTCCGGTAGAAATCTTGGGGCACTCTTTGAAGTTCTTTGTGTTGGATTGAATATTATGAATCTGAAGTTGTTTGATGCATATCGTATAATTGACCCACGGATACTTGCGGCGACATTGGAGTATACAAGTGATATTAGGATTGATTGTTGTGTGTCATATGGTGTTATTTTACTATGAACTCTAGGGCTATTTGTGACACTTATAGGAATAGCTCAATGAATTGATCGGAAAGAATAACTTTGAGGTGGTTTCATACCCTACAAGCAATTTCATCTTATGTTCTCCGTGATAGGAACTTTGGAGTGACTTTTGTTGCACGTTGAGGGATTGCCATATGATCTAGTTATGTTATCATTGTTGAGAGAACTTGCACTAGTGAAAGTATGAAACCTAGGCCTTGTTTCCAAGCATTGAAATACCGTTTTTACTCACTTTTATCACTTGCTACCTTGCTGTTTTTATTTATTCAGATTACACAAACCTATATCTACCATCCATATTACACTTGTATCACCATCTCTTCGTCGAACTAGTGCACCTATACAATTTACCATTGTATTCGGTGTGTTGGGGACACAAAAGACTCTTTGTTATTTGATTGCAGGGTTGTTTGAGAGAGACTATCTTCATCCTATGCCTCCCACGGAAGATAAACCTTAGGTCATCAACTTGAGGGAAATTTGCTACTGTCCTACAAAACTTTGCGCTTGGAGGCCCAACACGAGTCTACAAGAAGAAGGTTGCGCAGTAGACGTCAAGCTCTTTTCTGGCGCTGTTGCCGGGAGGTTAGTGCTTGAAGGTATATCTTTAGATCTTGCAATCGAATCTTTAAGTTTCTTGTTGTATCACTACTTTAGTTTATAAAAGAAAACTACAAAAAAATTGGAATTGAGGTTACCTCATTTGCTTCATCTTTTTAATATCTTTCGTGAAAATGATGGAAAGGAAAATTGTGCTCAAGTGTTAGAAGAAGAAGTCTATAAAATGTTTGGCACTAAATATTTGAAAGATGAGCATGATTGCAATGTTGTTAGTATGAATTCTTTGAATATCCATGATGCTAATAATATGCAAAGCCATAAGCTTGGGGATGCTATGTTTGATGAAGATGATATTTTTAGTCCCCCAAGTTTTGATGAGAAAATTTATTTTGATGATAGCATGCCTCCTATTTATTATGATTATATTGATGAAAGTGGGTTTGGAAGGGTGTCAACTTTAGGAATAATGATCCCACTATTTTGGAGGGTGTTGAATCTTATTGTGATAATTATGAAAGTGGATTTGGAGAGGTCACGACTTTATTTAGTAATGATTCCACTATTTCGGAAGAGGTTCCAATTGATTATGAGAACAAAGTTGCTATCTATGATGATTATTGTGATGACATGTATGCTATAAAGAATAATGATAACCATAAAACTTGTCATCATGATTTTAATTTTCAATTAGATTATGCCTCACTTGATAGTTATTTTGTTGAGTTTGCTCCCACTACTATGAATGAGAAGAATTTTGCTTATGTGGAGAGTAATAAAATTTCTCTGCTTATGGATCATGAAAAAATGCTTGATGTGATAGCTATATTGTTGAATTCATTCATGATGCTACTGATAATTATTATGAGAGAGGAACATATGCTTTTACTTATTGCAATAATATCAAGTTTCCTCTCTACGTGTTTAAAGTTTTGAAGTCATGCTTGTTTTGCCTTCCTATGCTAGTTGATTCTTGTTCCCATAAATTATTTGCTCAAAAAATCCCTATGCATAGGAAGTGGGTTAGACTTAAATGTGCTAGTCATATGCTTCATGATGCTCCCACTATGTTTCAATTCTTATCTTTTATATGAGCATCATTGAAATCATCATGCCTAGCTAGGGGCGTTAAACATAGCACTTGTTGGGAGGCAACCCAAATTTATTTTGTGTTTCTTGTTTTTGCTTCTGTTTTTCAATAAATACACAATATTACTTATGTAGTAATTGTGCTTTAGTGTTTTAATTAGTGTTTGAGACAAGTAAGACCTTTGGGATGGCTTACGGTGATAGTTGATTAGATCTTGCTGAAAAATAGAAACTTTTGCGCCCAGTAAAATAATTTTTCAAAAATCACAAAAGCGTGATTTGATCTGAATTTTTTTACACAAGATTGATATACAAATTGCCCAGGTTCTCCTAATGTTTCTAAATTTTGAGTTACAGAAGTATACGAAGTTTCCAGATTACTACGGACTGTTCTGTTTTTGACAGATTCTATTTTCATTATGTTGTTTGCTTATTTTGATGAATCTATGGGTAGTATCGGAGGGTATGAACCATAGAGAAGTTGGAATACAGTAGATGTAGCACCAATATAAATTTAGAATGAGTTCATAACAATACCTAAGTGGTGATTTGCTTTATTATACTAACGGAGCTTATGAGTTTTCTGTTGAGCTTGTGCTGTGAAGTTTTCAAGTTTTGGGTGAAGTTTCGATGGATTACGGAATAAGTAGTGGCAAGAGCCTAAGCTTGGGGATACCCAAGGCACCCCAAGATAATATTCAAGGAAAACAAAGCATCTAAGCTTGGGGATGCCCCGGATGGCATCCCCTCTTTCGTCTTCGTCCATCGGTAACCTTACTTGGAGCTATATTTTTATTCACCACATGATATGTGTTTTGCTTGGAGGGTTATTTTATTTTATTAGATTTACTTGCTGTTTGAATAATATCCCAAGATTTGAAATTCTTAAATGTAAGAGAGTCTTCACATAGTCACATAATTATTCAACTACTCATTGATCTTCACTTATATCTTTTGGAGTAGTTTGTCATTTGCTCCAGTGCTTCACTTATATCTTTTTAGAGCACGGCGGTGGTTTTATTTTGAAGAAATTGATGAACTCTCATGCTTCACTTATCTTATTTTGAGAGTCTCTAAACAGCATGGTAATTTTCTTAAGGTATGAATTTAGTCCTATATGATAGGCATCCAAGAGGGATACAATAAAAACTTTCATATAAAGTACATTGAATACTATGTAAAGTTTGATTCCTTATGATTGTTTTGAGATATGAGGATGGTGATATTAGAGTCATGTTAGTGAGTAAATTGTGGATTGTATAAATACTTGTGTTGAGGTTTGTGATTCCCGTAGCATGCACATATGGTGAACCGTTATGTAAATAAGTTGGAGCATGATTTATTTATTGATAGTCTTCCTTATGAGTGGCGGTCGGGGACGAGCGATGGTCTTTTCCTACCAATCTATCCCCCTAGGAGGATGCACATAGTACTTTGTTTTGATAGCTAATAGACTTCTGCAATAAGTATGTGAGTTCTTTATGACTAATGTTGATTCCATGGATTATACGCACTGTCACCCTTCCACCATTGCTAGCCTCTCTAGTACCGTGCAACTTTCGTCGGTACCATACACCCGTCATACACCTTCCTCAAAACATCCACCATACCTACCTATTATGGCAGTTCCATAGCCATTCCGAGATATATTGCCATGCAACTTTCCACTGTTTCGTTTATTATGACACGCTTCATCATTGTCATATTGCTTTGCATAATCATGTAGTTGACATAGTATTTTTGGCAAAGCCACCATCCATAATTCTTTCATACATGTCACTCTTGAGTCATTGCACATCCCAGTACGGCGCTGGAGGCATTCATATAGAGTCATATTTTGTTCTAGTATCGAGTTGTAATTTTGAGTTGTAAGTAAATAAAAGTGTGATGATCCTCATTATTAGAGCATTGTCCCATGTGAGGAAACAAAAAAAGAGGCCAAAGAAGCCAATCAAAAAAAGAGAGGCCAAAGAAGCCAATAAAAAAGAGAGAGAGAGAGAAAATAGAGAAGGGGCAATGTTACTATCCTTCTTCCACACTTGTGCTTCAAAGTAGCACCATGATCTTCATGATAGTGAGTCTCCTATTTTGTCACTTTCATATACTAGTGGGAATTTTTCATTATAGAACTTGGCTGGTATATTCCAATGATGGGCTTCTCCAAATGCCCTAGGTCTTCATGAGCAAGCAAGTTGGATGCACAACCACTTAGTTTCTTTTTTGAGCTTTCATAAAATTATATCTCTAGTGCATCCGTCGCATGGAAATCCCTACTCACTCACATTGATATCTATTGATGGGCATCTCCATAGCCCGTTGATACGCCTAGTTGATGTGAGACTATCTTCTTATTTTTGTCTTCTCCACAGCCACCACATTCTATTCCACCTATACTTCTATGTCCATGGCTAATGCTCATGTATTGCGTGAGAGTTGAAAAGGTTTGAGAACATCAAAAGTATGAAACAATTGATTGGCTTGTCATCGGGGTTGTGCATGATTTGAATATTTTGTGTGATGAAGATGGAGCATAGCCAGACTATATGATTTTGTAGGGATAACTTTCTTTGGCCATGTTATTCTGAGAAGACATGATTGCTTTATTAGTATGCTTGAAGCATTATTGTTTTTATGTCAATATTCAAATTTTGTTTTGAATCTTATGGATCTGGATATTCTTGCCACAATAGAGAAAATTGTAAGTGCATCTAGTGCCCCTTAGTGATTTTGGTGTATTGAAGACTTATAGGTTACGGGACTAATATGTTTGTGAGTGTACACAGGCTCTATAAGTCGATGAGGATTTTGATATTTAAGGTGAAAGTCGACCCCTAAAAATGTATGTCTTCAGCTGAAGACTTTGGTTCTCCTGAAGATTTTGAAAGTGAAGAAATTGGTGTGACCTTGAAGACTTGGATATTCATGCGAGGATTATGAAGCATGAAGACTTTTGTTTTTGTAGTTTCATTTTCTCTTTCTTGAGTCATAGGAAACACCGTACTGTTAAAGGGGGCAAGGTAATACTAAGGAAACTGATTTCCAAGTGATGCTCATCTAAAAATCCTAAACCTACCCAATCCTTTCGAGTGAAGCCCTTGGAAATCTCATATCAGTTCAGTCAATTTCTTCAATGATAGAGACGAAGATCTTCTAGCCTCTGAGGAAGTTGTTCTGACTGAGGAGTTAGGAATTCGCTAGTGCAGATTGCCTACATAGTGAGGAACATGATAGCCCCGAGGAATTTGAACCTCAAATATCCGACTGTTGCTGTGCTACGCGCCAGCTGTCCTAAAATATCTTCCCACCTAACGGTCATATCATTGAAGGGCATTTATGTCTTATCATGTCGGGCTGCTCCCTCCGCTATAAATAGCCGCCCCCTACAACCACTAGCTGGTTGGATGCTCCAAGAGAAACTGACACTTGTCATTGAGAGCATCCCATCCTCTGAGGACTTTGAGCAAAATGATCAAGAGGAAAACCCAAAACGCAAACCCAAACACCTACCAACCCAAAGTGATTGAGAATCACTGAAGAGATTGTTCCTGTGTGGAAAGGATGCTTGTTACCTTTGAGGACTATGTATCCTCCAGACGGTTAGGCGTCATGGTCTGAGCATCCAAGAGGAATTGTGGATCGCCGAGTGACCAAGTCTGTGAAGGTTTGGAAGTCACCTGAAGACTTACCACGAGTGTTGGGCAAGGTCTGCGTGACTTTAGCTCAAGGAGAATACGGTGAGGACCGTGTGTCCTTGAGTTTAAATACTCAGCCGCTCCAACCAGACGTACAACTGTCACAGCAGTTGGAACTAGTCTACCAAATCATTGTCTTCACCAAGCCAACTGGTTCTATTTCCTCAACCCTTTCATTTCCTCATTTATGTGTTGATGGACCTGATCATTACTGTGTGAGGACTTTGAATGAAGTTTTTATCTAATTCCTCATTCCTAATTCTTCAGTCACATAGTCTTCAACCTGCTTATCCTGTTGTCACGCTATCTGTACTCTGTGCTTGTTTTCATTTCATCATGATGACAATGCTGTTGCTCTATTATGCTTATACCTGAGTACTTATTCTGCTGCTAGTGTATCGTTGCTTAGGAATTTCTTCACCTAGAAATTCCTAAGTGATGAATTTGTAAAAATTGCCTATTCACCCCCCTCTAGTCGATATAACGCACTTTCAAAAGTTACATTGATAAATCTGTTAGGTAGCATTCCACATCAAAAATTCTGTTTTTATCATTTACCTACTTGATGACGAGAAGGAAAAGCATGGGGATGCTTGATACGTCTCCAACGTATCTATAATTTTTGATTGTTCCACGCTGTTATATTATATGTTTTGGATGTTTTATATGCATTAATATGCTATTTTATATTATTTTTGAGACTAACCTATTAACCTAGAGCCTAGTGTCAGTTTCTGTTTTTTCCTTGTTTTTGAGTTTTGCAGAAAAGGAATATCAAACGGAGTCCAAACGAGTTGAAAATTTATAGTGATTTTTTACGGACCAGAAGAAGCCCCCGAAGCACAAGAGTTGGGCCAGAAGAGTCCCGAGTCAACGACAATGGCGGGGGACACGCCCACCCCCATAGGGCGCACCCCGATGCCTTGTCGTTGACTCGTGGAACCCCCTGACATGAAACCGACGCCAAAAATTCCTATAAATCCAGAAACCCCTAGAAAGAAACCTAGATCGGGAGTTCCGCTGCTGCAAGCCTCTGTAGCCCGTTTTGGCACCTTGCCGGAGGGGGAAACCATCACCGGTGGCCATCTTCATCATCCCGGCGGTATTCGTGGCGAGGAGGGAGTGGTTCACCCTCGGGGCTGAGGGTATGTACTAGTAGCTATGTTTTTGATCTCTCTCTCTCTCTCATGTTCTTGATTTGGCATGATCTTGATGTACCATGAGCTTTGTTACTATAGTTGGATCATATGGTGTTTCTGCCCCTCTATCTTCTTGTGATGAATTGAGTTTTACCTTTGAGATTTCACTATTATCGGATTGAATACTTATATGGATTTGAAAACACTTGATGTATGTCTTGCATGGGATACCCATGGTGACAATGGGGTGTTCTATTGATTCACTTGATGTATGTTTTGGCACTCAACTCGCGGATTCCTGAGGTGACATTGGGGTAATCTATGCATAGGGGTTGATGCACGTTATTGTCCTTGTTTCTCCGGTAGAAATCTTGGGGCACTGTTTGAAGTTCTTTGTGTTGGATTGAATATTATGAATCTGAAGTTGTTTGATGCATATCGTATAATTGACCCACGGATAGTTGTGGTGACATTGGAGTATCTAGGTGACATTAGGGTTGATTGATGTGTGTATATGGTGTTATTTTACTACGAACTCTAGGGCTGTTTGTGACACTTATAAGAATGGCTCAAAGGATTGATTGGAAAGAATAACTTTGAGGTGGTTTCGTACCCTACAAGCAATTTCATCTTATGTTCTCCGCGATAGCAACTTTGGGGTGACTTTTGTTGCACGTTGAGGGATTGCCATATGATCTAATTATGTTATCATTGTTGAGAGAACTTGCACTAGTGGAAGTATGAACCCTAGGCCTTGTTTGCAAGCATTGCAATACCGTTTTTACTCACTTTTATCACTTGCTACCTTGCTGTTTTTATTTATTCAGATTAAAAAACCTATATCTACCATCCATATTACACTTGTATCACCATCTCTTTGCCGAACTAGTGTACCTATACAATTTACCATTGTATTGGGTGTGTTGGGTGCTACCTCTTGAGCTTGTGTTGGTTTTTTCCTTGAATAGGAAAGGGTGATGCAGCAAACTAGAGTAAGTATTTCCCTCAGTTTGAGAACCAAGGTATCAATCCAGTAGGAGACAATGCACAAGTCACCGAATACCTGCACAAACAATCAACAACTTGCACCCAACACGATAAAGGGGTTGTCAATCCCTTCACATTTACTTGCAAAAGTGAGATCTGATAGAGATAGATAAACGGTAAAGTAAATATTTTTGGTATTTTTGGTTCATAAATCAGAAAGTAAAAGATTGCAAAATAGTAGATAGAAAACTAGTATGATGTAAAAGAGAACTTATATGGTGGAAAAGAGATATAATATAATGGAAAAGAGACACGGGGGCCATAGGTTTCACTAGTGGCTTCTCCCAAGATAGCAAATAATACGGTGGGTGAACAAATTACTGCCGAGCAATTGATAGAAGAGCGCATAATTATGATGATATCTAAGGCAATGATCATGAACATAGGCACCACGTCCATGTCAAGTAGACCGAAACGATTCTGCAGCTACTACTATTACTACACACATCGAACGCTATCCAACATGCATCTAGAGTTTTAAGTTCACAAAGAACGGAGTAACGCATTAAGTAAGATGACATGATGTAGAGGAATTAACTCAAGCAATATGATGAAAAACCCATCTTTTTATCCTCAATGGCAACAATACAATACGTGCCTTGCTTCCGCTACTGTCACTGGGAAAGGACACCGCAAGATTGAACCCAAAGCTAAGCACTTCTCCCATTGCAAGAAAAACCAATCTAGTAGGCCAAACTAAACCGATAATTCGAAGAGACTTGCAAAGATATCAAATCATGCATATAAGAATTCAGAGAAGACTCAAATAATATTCATAGATGATCATAAATCAACAATTCATGGATCTCGGAAAACACACCACAAAAGAATATTACATCGAATAGATCTTCAAGAACATCGAGGAGAACATGGTATTGAGAATCAAAGAGAGAGAAGAGGCCATCTAGCTACTAGCTATGGACCCATAGGTCTGTTGTAAACTACTCACGCTTCATTGCAGAGGCAATGGTGTTGATGTAGAAGCCCTCCGTGATCGAATCCCCCTCCAGCAGGATGCCAAAAAAGGCCCCTAGATGGGATCTCATGGGTACAGAAGGTTGCAGCGGTGGAAAAGTGGTTTCGTGCCTCTCCTGGATGTTTTCAGGGTATAAGTGTATATATAGGCGAAGGAACTAGGTCAGGAGACCACGAGGGGCCAACAAGGCAGGGGGCACACCCTCCACCCTCGTGGCCGCCTCGTTGCATCTCCGACTTCATCTCCAAGTCTCCTGGTTTGCTTCTGGTCCAAGAAATATAATCGCGAAACTTTCATTCCGTTTGGACTCCGTTTGGTAGTCCTTTTCTGCGAAACTCTAAAAAAGGTAAAGAATAAAAAGTGGCACTGGGCTCTCGGTTAATAGGTTAGTCCCAAAAATAATATAAAATTGCATATTAATGCATATTAAACATCCAAAATAGATAATATAATAGCATGGAACAATCAAAAATTATAGATACGTTGGAGACGTATCAAGCATCCCCAAGCTTAATTCCTGCTCATCCTCGAGTAGCTAAATGATAAAAACATAATTTTTGATGTGGAATGCTACCTAACATATTTATCCATGTAATTTTCTTTATTATGGCATGAATGTTCAGATCTGAAAGATTCAAAACAAAAGTTTAATATTGACATAAAAATAATAATACTTCAAGCATACTAACAAAGCAATCATGTCTTCTCAAAATAACATGGCCAAAGAAAGCTATCCCTACAAAATTATATAGTCTGGCTATGCTCTATCTTCATCACACAAAATATTTAAATCATGCACAACCCCGATGACAAGCCAAGCAATTGTTTCATACTTTTGATGTTCTCAAACTTTTTCAATCTTCACGCAATACATGAGCGTGAGCCATGGATATAACACTAAGGTGGAATAGAATATGGTGGTTGTGGAGAAAAAAAAGGAGATGGTAGTCTCACATCAACTAGGTGTATCAACGGGCTATGGAGATGCCCATCAATAGATATCAATGTGAGTGAGTAGGGATTGCCATGCAACGGATGCACTAGAGCTATAAGTGTATGAAAGCTCAAAAAGAAACTAAGTGGGTGCGCATCCAACTCGCTTGCTCAAAAAGACCTAGGGCATTTTGAGGAAGCCCATCATTGGAATATACAAGCCAAGTTCTATAATGAAAAATTCCCACTAGTATATGAAAGTGACAAAATAGGAGACTCTCTATCATGAAGATCATGGTGCTACTTTGAATCACAAGTGTGGAAAAAGGATAGTGACATTGCCCCTTCTCTCTTTTTCTCTCATTTTTTTATTTGGACCTTCTCTTTTTTATGGCCTTTTTATTTTATTTTTATTTTTTGTCCGGAGTCTCATCCCGACTTGTGGGGGAATCATAGCCTCCATCATACTTTCCTCACATGGGGCAATGCTCTAATAATGAAGATCGTCACACTTCTATTTACTTACAACTCAAGAATTACAATTCAATGCTTAGAACAAAATATGACTCTACGTGAATGCCTCCGGCGGTGTATCGGGATGTGCAATTTTTTAAGGGTGACATGTATGAAAGAGTTATGAATGGTGGCTTTGCCACAAATACGATGTCAACTACATGGTCATGCAAATCAATATGACAATGATGAAGCGTGTCATAATAAGCAGAATGGTGGAAAGTTGCATGTCAATATATCTCGGAATGGCTATGGAAATGCCATAATAGGTAGGTATGGGGGTTGTTTTGAGGAAGGTATATGGTGGATGTATGGTACCGATGAAAGTATTGCGATACTAGAGAGGCTAGAAATGGTGGAAGGGTGAGAGTGCGTATAATCCATGGACTCAACATTAGTCATAAAGAACTCACATACTTATTGCAAAAATCTATTAGTTATCAAAATGAAGTACTGCGCGCATCCTCCTAGGAGGATAGATTGGTAGGAAAAGACCATCGCTCGTCCCCGACCGCCACTCATAAGGAAGACAATCAATAAATAAATCATGCTCCAACTTCATCACATAACGGTTCACCATACGTGCATGCTACGGGAATCACAAACTTTAACACAAGTATCTCTCAAATTCACAAATACTCCACTAGCATGACTCTAATATCACCATCTTCATATGTCAAAACAATCATAAAGAATCAAACTTCTCATTGTATTCAATGCACTTCATATGAAAGTTTTTACTATATCCCTCTTGGATGCCCATCATATTAGGACTAAATTTATAACCAAAGCAAATTACCATGCTGTTCTAAAAGACTCTCGAAATAATATAATTGAAGCATGACAGTTCAACAATTTCTATAAAATAAAGCCACCGCCGTGCTCTAAAAAGATATAAGTGAAGTACTAAAGCAATATTGCCTAGCTCAAAAAATATAAGTGAAGCACATAGAGTATTCTAATAAATCACGATTCATGCGTGTCTCTCCCAAAAGGTGTGTACTGCAAGGATGATTGTGGTAAACTAAAAATCAAAGACTCAAATCATACAAGACGCTCCAAGCAAAACACATATCATGTGGTGAATAAAAAAATAGCCTCAAGTAAAGTTACCGATAGTCAAACACGAAAGAGGGGATGTCTTCCGGGGCATCCCCAAGCTTAGGCTTTTGGTTGTCCTTGAATATTTGGTTTTAAGGTTTGTGATTCCCGAAGCATGCATGTATAGTCTCTCGTTATGAGATGAAGTTAGAGCATGATTTATTTTTGATTGTCTGCCTTATGAGTGGCGGCCGGGGACGAGCGATTGTCTTTTCCTACCAATTATCCCCCAAGGAGCATGCGTATTAGTACTTTGCTTCGATGGCTAATAATGTTTTGCAATAAGTATGCGAGTTCTTTAGGACTAATGTTGAGTCCATGGATTATACACACTCTCACCCTTCCACCTTTACTAGCCTCTCTGGTACCGCGCAACTTTTGCCGATGCATTAAACCCACCATATGCCTTCCTGAAAACAGCCACCATACCCACCTATCATGGAATTTCCATAGTCATTCTGAGATATATTTCCATGCAACTTCCATCATCATCATATACATGACTTGAGTATTCATTGTCATATTGCTTTGCATGATCGCAAGATAGCTAGCATGATATTTTCATGGCTTGCACATTTTTTGATATCTTTGCTATGCTAGAGCATTGCACATCCTGGTACACTGCCAGAGGCATTCATATAGAGTCATCATGTATTAGTTGTATCGAGTTGTAATATCGAGTTGTAAGTAAATAAAAGTGTTATGATCATCATTATTAGAGCATTGCCCAAGTGAGGAAAGGATGATGGAGACAATGATTCCCCCACAAGTCGGGATGAGACTCTGGACTTAAAATAAAAAAGAGAGGCCAAAGAGCCCAAAATTAAAAAAATAAAAAAGAGGCCAAAGAGACCAAAACAAAGAGAAATAAAAAAAATGAGAGAAACAGAGAGAAGGGGCAATGTTTCTATCTTTTTACGACACTTGTGCCTCAGAGTAGCACCATGTTCTTCATATAGAGAGTCTCTTGAGTTATCACTTCCATATACTAGTGGGAATTTTCATTATAGAACTTGGCTTGTATATTCCAATGATGGGCTTACTAAAATGCCCGAGGTCTTCATGAGCAAGCAAGTTGGATGCACACCCACTTAGCTTTTAGTTTGAGCTTTCATACACTTATAGCTCTTAGTGCATCCGTTGCACAGCAATCCCTACTCCTCGCATTGATATCGATTGATGGGCATCTCCATAGCCCGTTGATCCACCTAGTTGATGTGAGACTTTGTTCTCCTATTGATCCCTACCACCGCATTCTATTCCACCCATAGTGCTATATCCATGGCTCACGCTCATGTATTGTGTGAGAGCTGAAAAAGTTTGAGAACATTAAAACTATGAAACAATTGCTTGCCTTGTCATCGGGGTTGTGCATGATAAATACTTTGTGTGATGAATATAGAGCATGACAAGACTATATGATTTTTTAGGGATAATGTTCTTTAGCATTGATATTTTGAAAGACATGCTTGTTTGTTGGGATGCCTGAGTATTGATGTATTTATATCAAATTATAGACTATTGCCTTGAATCACTCGTGTCTTAATATTCATGCCATGATTAGATTACATGATCAAGATTATGCTAGGTAGCATTCCACATTAAAAATTATCTTTTTTATCATTTACCTACTTGAGGACGAACATGAATTAAGCTTGGGGATGCTGATATGTCTCTGTCGTACCTTTAATTTTTGATTGTTTCATGCCAATATTCTACAACTTTTAAATACTTTTGGTAACCTTTTTGTATTATTTTTGGGACTATCATATTGATCCAGTGCCCAATGCCAGTTCCTGTTTGTTGCATGTTTTTTGTTTCGCAAAATATCCATACCAAACGAAGTCCAAACGCGATAAAAATTTACGGAGATTTATTTTGTAATATCTGCGGTTTTTGGGAAAAAGAATCAACGCGAGACGATGCCCGAGGGGGCCACAAGTTTGAAGCGCGTGCCCTACCCTGGGCGCGCCTAGAGGGCTTGTGGGTCCCCTGTAAGGCGGTAGGCCCTTCTTTTGCCACAAGAAATATAATATCTGGAAGAAAATCATGTTAAAATTTTAGCCTAATTAGAGTTATGGATCTCCGAGAAATTAAGAAATGGTGAAAGGCTAGAAAACAAGAACGCTGAAACAGATGGAAACAGAGAGAGAGAGAGATCCAATCTCCAAGGGGCTCTCGCCCCTCCGCCGTCATGGAGGCCATGGACTAGAGGGGAAACCCTCCTCCCATCTAGGAGGGAGGTCAAGGAAGAAGAAGAAGGAGGGGGCTCTCTCTCCCTCTCTCTCGATGGCGCCGGAACGCCGCTGGGGCCATCATATAAAATTGCAATAATGATTACCGGTCTAGTTATTGATTGCCTAGGGACAAATAATTTTCTTGTGACAAAAAACTCTCTACTAAAACTAACTTAATTTTTTCTTTATCTAAACAACCCCTCACTTTTATTTATGTGGTCTTTATTATCTTGCAAACCTATCGTATCACACCTACAAAGTACTTCTAGTTTTTGTTCTAGGTAAAGCGAACATTAAGCGTGCATAGAGTTGTATCGGTGGTCGATAGAAATGGAGGAAATATTTGTTCTACCTTTAGCTCCTCGTTGGGTTTGACACTCTTACTTATCGAGAAAGGCTACAATTGATCCACTATACTTGTGGGTTATCAATTATTTTTTTGCTGCATTCATCGTCGCATCATTCGCATTGCATCAGCACTCTATTGCTGCCATCTTTCAAAACTTGCACCCGTTCATAGTTGCCAGTTCTTCCCATTCTTGTCATTGACCATTTTGAGACCAACCACACTTGCATGCACCCGCAACATCGCTAAATTATTATTTTCTGAGTGGGAATAAAACATTCTCAGAATGGGTTGAAAGTTGGCATGTGGTCTTGTTATATTGTAGGTAGACCGCCTGCCAAATTTCGTCGCATTCAGAGGTCGTTTGATACCCCAACATTTAACCTTTTTTGCACTATTGCCTGATTAACCATCAAACGTTTTTCAAAGAATATTAAACTTGTTGTCGGGCCGCCCTTTTCCCTTTTATCTCTAACACAAAACTTCTAACATAGTCCACAGACCCCTCGCCACTTAGTCCGAAACATCCCCGAACCCGAATCGCCTGGTCGTGACCAGTGGGTCCGGATCAACCTCAAACACCCCCAAACATCTTCGGTTTCTTGTTTGGACTCTCGTAACCTATTTATCTCGGACCATTCGATTACGATCGGAGGGACCAAATAGCTCTAAGCCTAGCCCACTTGGTATATATAGCCTACAACCCAAGAAACTAGGATGGTTGTCCCATCCATTCCTCCTCTCCGCCGGTGAGCCACGACAACCGCACCTCTTCCGTCTCCCTCCTCTCACGGCTAATCTCTTCTCATGTCTTTCTCACTCCTAGTGTCCAGGATGCCGGAGGCCCACCTCCAACCACTGTCGCCGGTCACCAAGGACACCCTGGCCCCGATCTAGATCAACCCAGCGCATCCACGCCCAGATTAACCCACCACGGGTGCCCTCACTGGAGATCGTCGTTGTCGCGCCTGCAACTCCCTGCAGCAAGCCCTACATCGAGCAGCAGTGATTCGACCATTGCCTGTTGTTGAGCGCCACGGGCATAGACGCTTGTAGGGGTCGTAATCAACGCCAAGGCGAAATCCGCGGCCACCCAACCTCTACACTGAGACGGGCCTTGGCCCAGGGTGACCAGCCCCTATTCTCTGCATGTTCTGTTGGGCTTGGCCCATTATCTTCCCTGCTCACTCATGCTCAGTGCGTTTGTTAGTATCGTGTGCTTCAGATTCGGCCCGTATATGTTTTTTTCTCAGTTCTGCGATTTTTCAAATTGTCCATGACATGCATATTTACAGTAATGCCCTGATTTTAAAATGCTAATAAATAAATATCCATGCATCAAATAAACACATATGTAACTTGGGTAGAATTTCAAGTAGTTTCACAATATATAACTTTCATCCATGTTAAAAATGTTTAAATTTGCTGTTTGTATTAATTTGCATAAATTACATGCTAAAATGGTTTATTTCATAAGTATTAAATCATAGCTCCGAATTAAATGAATTATATATGTAACTTGATTAGAAAAACATGTAGAATAACATGCTGCACTTACTTGCATGATTAACAATAGTGCTTAATTCAAAACAATACCAATTTTGAAATTGCATATGGGGAATTTCTGGAATTGTTATGTGTTGTTTCCGGCCTCATTTAAATTGCCTAGATAGATAGTTTTGTTGTCCTTCACCTCTTGCCGTTAGTAACAACATTTAATCTTGTCGTGCATCATACTTGGTTGTGCATCATGCCATATTCATGCCTTGTTTTTTTACCGTGTTGTTTGCTTCTTTCCGGTTGTGCTTCTTCTCGATATTTCCATTATCATTGCAAGTTTGAGGATTCGTTTGACTACGCTTGTTCGACCACTTCATGAATTCGGTCTTCCTCGTAGTGGGATTCCTGACAAGTTGATCAGTACCAGGGATATCACTACTATATTTGCTTGCTAGTTGTCTCGATGCCATCGCTATCTCTCGCTACCTATCACATGTTTGTCAAGCCTCCCTTTATGCCATAGTAAGCCTCTAGCCCCAGCTTCCTAGAAAACCCTTGATTGGCTATGTTACTGCTTTGCTCATCCCCTTTTTTAGTGTTGCTAGTTGCGCGTAGGTTCTTCTATGTTGGGACATGGATATCATGGGATAACACCATATCTCTTATTTAATTAATGCATCTATATACTTGGTTGTGTGTGGAAGGCTCGGACTTTTGCCTGGTGTTTTGTTCCACTCATGCCGCCCTAGTTTCCATCAATGGTGTTATGTTTTGATTTGCTTTCCTTGCATAATTGGGGTTTATGGGCCCCCCTTGACAGTTCGCTTTGAACAAAACTCTTCCAGCAAGGCCCAACTTTGGTTTTAAATTTTTCCTAATAACAACTAAAACTTGCATCAGGACTTAACGGACCCTGCGGATAATTGGTCCAGTGCTCCTCGTGAGTGTTGGTCCAAACCGGGCGATGTCCGACACCACCTGGTCAACCAGGGTTTCAGCCAACCCGATGTCTTGCCCATCTGGTGTGCCCTGAGAGCAAGATACATGCGGCTCTTATCGGGATTGTCGGTACACCGGGAGGTCTTGATGTTTTTTTTAACATTGTCGAAATGTCTTGTGCATCAGGATCCAAGGATACTTCGGGCTATCTCGAGTTGAGGTCTTTCCAACCCTGATCATGAGAGTTTGTGCTGGACTAAGTTGGGAGACCCCTGGAGGGTTAAATCTTCCTTAAAGTGCCCGCGGTTATTTGGCGACTTGGAGATTTATAATATCCAGTTGTAGAGAACTTGACACTAATCCCAATAAAAATACACCAACCATGTGTGTTACCGCGATCGTATCTTTTCAAGGGTTTTTGGGAAGAGAACACTGTGGGGTTATGAATGACCCTAAGTAGGAGTTCGGGATCACTTCCTAATCATATTAATTTGCACCCGATTATGCATAGTTTACTCTTCTTATTCTTAACTCGTAAGTTAGCCACATACAAATTCTTAGTGCTTGTTGCAACATCACCACTTGACCATTCCATACCCATTAAGCTTTGCTAGTTTTGTTACCCTTGGTAATGAGATTGCTAAGTCCCAGTGGCTCACAGATTACTACAACAATAGGTGCAAGCACAGGTAAAGCGATGCTTTGACGTGAGAGCGATGCATGTTTGCTATTTGGAGTTCTTCTTTGTCGTCGTCGATCATAGGATGAGTTCCCGGTTGGTAACCTTGGATTAGTAGTGTGTATGCCATTCTTCTTTTTCATTTGATTTAATCTGTAGTTGGATCCTGCTCTTTTGTATGATGATTGCTATGTATTGATGTATTAATGGTGTAGCTTGTGGCGAACGTAAGCCTTAATCTGGTATCCCCATCTATTTAGTACATGTTATGTTGTAATGATATCCACCTTGCAAAGTGTCTCTGATGTGCGCTTCTATCCATGGCGAGACTTCTAAGTTCCTCGAGGATAGGATCACATATTGGGCATAACACTAGATATGCAACTAGATGGACAACCTATATGGAAACTCATAAATAACAACAAGCTAGAAAAGATAAACAATAATACTACCTTGCCCAAAGTACGTGAAGGAAAGAATAAACCGCAGTTTGAGGAATTAATGTGTCATCTCTTTGAGTGCTTTAGTCTGAAAATAGCGTGCGAATGCGTTGCAAATTCATCCAAAATTGACGTGCCGATCACAGTGCGATGTGTTTGTTCTAAAGTACACATGTCCCCTGTCTGAAGTAGAAATTGGAATTTATGACAAAAGAATTGATCTTCTCGTCAAGACTTTAACCTATTTTATCAATTGTATGAAGAGTAGATTGCCATATGATTTGTATGAATTAACACGCAATTGCAGCAAATGTGTTCCAAATTTATCCAAAATTGGCAACAAAACTGTCATCTGTTTGCATGTTCTGAAGTAGGCATGTCCACTGTTTGAAGGTGCAACTGAATTTTCGGACAAAACATTGATTTATTCAGTCATATGCAGAGCACTGACAAATAATTTTTTCAAACCAACAAGAAATCACAGTGAATGCTAGATATATCTGACAAGTAGATATGTCAGATTTAACATGCATCTTACTTCCACTTGTGCATGCTACACACATATCTTGGTTCATTCATGTACATGTTATGAAAGAAAACCACACAAAAGAGTTGCTTTTTCTTGTCTTCATTTTGTACATATTTAATACACCGATATTAATACCCCATACAAAAATGCTCGAATTTTGTATCATTATTAGGCATAAAACCACTTTTTGCCATATAATAGTTACAACAATAAGTTGTTTTAGTCAAGTCAACATGTTCGTACTAGGATATGGAAGTAGTGTTACTAGGGGGTATAAAAGGTCATAGCAAATAGATCTTGAGATGGTTACGAGTACATGGAAAATGAAAGGAAATACCACGTTAATTGAATGAGAAAACACATCTACAATAAGTTGTTTGAATGAAGGCGAACATGTGTGCACTAGGGGTATGGAAGTAGTGTTAGTACAAGGTACAAAAGGGTGTAGCATCTCGATTTTGAAATGGTTAAGAGTACATGAAAAATGAAAGGAAATACCACGTTGAATTAGAAACCACATCTACAATAAGTTGTTTGAATCAAGGAGAACATGTGTGCACTAGGGTATGAAAGTAGTGTTAGTAGTAAGTACAAAAAGGGCTTAGCAACTAGATTTCAAACGGCTACGAGTACACAGAAAATGAAAGGAAATACCACATTGAATGATAAAACACATCTACAATAAGTTGTTTGAATCAAGGAGAACATGTGTGCACTAGGGTATGGAAGTAGTGATAGTGGTAAGTACAAAAAGGTCTTAGCAACTAGATCTTGAAATGGCTATGAGTACATGGAAAATGAAAGGGGATACCACATTGAATGAGAAAACACATCAACAATAAGTTGTTTGAATCAAGGAGAACATGAGTGCACTAGGGGTATGGAAGCAGTGTTAGTAGGAGGTACAAAATGGTGTATCATCTAGTCTAGATTTTCAAATGGGGAGTAAAGAACCATCAGGACACGTAAAGTGGTAACATCAGTTCAAATTCCACACGGGCAAAGATCTATTATATATGATCTAATTTTAATTATTGTTAGTTTGTCCAGTACAAGGAAAGGAACGGTTCATTGTAAACTCGTTAACTTTGGACCTTGGCAAGACAAAAACCTCTTGTAAGCAAAACAATACCAAAACATTTACAAGTTTTTGCAACAATTTTTGTCGTACGTAATACATCCATAATGAAACCACATGCCAAGTTTCACAAATTTTTGAAAACGCAAGACATGCATACATTGATGTTGGATTATATTTTTATGGAAAACGCAAGACATGCATACATGCACACAAATTAAATTTCACCTTCCTTTTACTCATATAAAAAGGTTCCACCTTCCTTTATTTTTTTCTGACCCAAAATTTTCGTTCCCTCCTCCCTTTCATTCCCTCTTTTTTTGTTCCCTCCAACTATTTTAAATGTCGCGCTCATTTCCCCCCACTCACCATATAAACTTCTTTCGATTTCACCAATTGAACCCACAACCTCATTCGCACCGCCCCCTCGTATATATGTCTCTTCTTCCCTATATCTAGTCCGCTTGTGGCGGCCAAATGGATTTCTCCCAGGCGTCCGACATGGCCAGCGTGCTTCGAAGCGGCAAACAACGCAAACTTCTCCCATTGAATCCAAAACCTAATCCAAGACTACCAGGTAAGTACTCTGCTCCCCTCTTTCCCCACCGCCCTGTCTAACATTTGCATGTGCTTGTATGTTTTCACATGTTGTTATTTCAAAGAAGCAATCAAATTGTAGGCCTGTAAATCAGCTAATTCTATCTAGGGTTACAATAACTTAGTATGCAGATTCACAGTAAATCTTGTGTGTTGTTTTCATAATTGAATGATTTCTTCTTCTTAAGATAACATGTTGTTCTAGATTTTGTAGTGCATTACTACCTCTTGCTCTTACTAATACAATTTACTTGTGGTTTATGTGGAACCCTCTGAATTTTTGTTCACATTATTGATGACCATGCATCGTAACAAGTCATGTCTGACTCTACAACTGTTGCTGCAAACCAGCACATATGTACTGCAGGTAAAAGAAGAAACACCGGAGGACGATTATCCTATAGCCAAGCGTGCGCTAAGAGAATTGTCTATGAAATTGATATGGACTCACCGGGTTCAGATGATGCCAGTCAGATTGATATAGGTCAAAATCTTCTTAATCTTTAGAAAACTACTTATCAGGTACAAATTTCTTATACATCAGATTAGTACCACTTCGAGATTTTTGTTTCTAAACTATGTATTTCAAGTGTATTTAGCCAGGCAATGTTTGGTTCTACATTGTCACTATGGAAGAAGCACACCATAGCCAACATACCTTCATATTCAACTGCAACAAGTCCTACAATGAACGACCCATCTATTCACAAGTTTAAACCTTCTTTCCTGATTGCTAATTCAGCTACAGGTTAAACTTGTGATGTCAAATGTTTATTCAAACTAGATGTGCACATGTTCCATCCTAAATGGCTGTATGTTTTTGTAGGGAAAGGTTCATACAGGTCCGAAGAATATTTTTGCCTCAGAAATGTGCATTGGTATTATGAGGAAATATGGTCTCAATAATCCAGATAGGAACAATTACTGGAATAAGGTAAAAGAACGCAACTGTGAGCGGGCTATATCGTTGAAGCCTGAGTATATATAAATGAAGAAAATTGGGAGAAACTTGTGGACCAGTGGTGTGAGGATCACTTCAATGTATGTAATACACACTATTCGCTCTTGAACTTGTCAATCCGTACTTCTGGACACATCATACTAAATTTGATCTCCATATCGTAGGAACTTCATGCCAAGAAACAAGGAAAACTATCTACTATGAAGCTATGCCAAAACACTACACCTACAAAATGTGATTCCCACTTCAGACATATGGTAAGTATTTCTACTACCTTATTGCAAATGTTTTATGTTGGATTACTATATGACTTGCAGTATTAATGTTTACCAATTGATAAATCTGATATAAGCCTAAGGATAACATTGATAATCAATCCAGTGGAGACTTGCTTGTACGTACGTCCTACATCAAGTCTGACTGCACAAAAACAAATCGTAAGTACCGCCTAATTTCTAGACTTCAAATGTATAGTCTAACCATAATTATTAAAATTATCAAACGATGCTCTAACAGTGCTATCAATCATATTGTAGAATGAATCGAGGATCAGACATACACCATCAAAACAACTTGATACGACAACAATACCTGGTGCATAAATTGTTGAGGAAAATAGCTCCTCAAGCACGTTACTTTCGAGCATGGGCGTCTCCTCCTCCGCCGGGAAGAATACCTCCTCTCATGAACACATCCGTGAGCTAGAACACGTCATTGCAACTCAGGAGGCAGATGCAAAAAAGGCAAGTGGTATGTTTCATGAAGAGCTGAATGGAATACTTTTTGCCTAGATAGTAAAAATTAAAGAACTAAAAAAGAAGAAGCTACAAGAGATTGAAGATTTCAAGATGGATCAGTAGAACAAATCCACTGTCATTGAAAAAAGGCAAAGACACATGGAGGCAATTCTTAGTCACCTGTTAAGGAAGTTCACGCAGTTAGCACTTGAAAACCACGGATGTCCTCATGCTTATAGTCAACTTAGTTTTCCTTTGTCTACTTTCTACTGTCCAAGACTATGTCCTCTGCTTCTCCTTGTAACATGTTAGCTTTCACTTATCGTGAAAGATCTACTGCCAATATTTGAACTCTCATATTCTAGTGATTCAAATTTTGATTCTTTTTTCCTAAAATTACAAATTAAATACAGATTCACCAGAAAAATTAATAATATATGAATTGCAACTTTTTTTCTATGTGCGATGGTAATTGTTACGTAAATGCATGTCGTCACCAATGTCTGATCCCACATGCAAGTAGCCACATCAACATCTTCTGGGCCCATGTCAGCAGCATTGATCAGTCAAAACTGAGGCCAACTTATTACTGACGGGACTGTCGACGATAAAACCCATGGCTGACCCACAAGGAAGTAGCCATGTCAGCAACTGCTGGACCCACCCGCCAGAATCTTTGGTCGGTCAAACCCGCGGATAGATCATCGGTGATGGATTATCATCGCCAAAAAGATCTTAGGTGACAGATTGGGCTATCATAGGTGACATTTTGGGCCATCACTGAAAATGACGTGACATTTTTGGTTCGTCACCTAAAATGCGATCTTGCGTGACGAAAAGAGTGGTATCGTCAACATGTTATGACGACGCATCGTTGATGGTGGTGACAACGGCCGAAAAACATCGTCAGTGCATTTTTCGTGAAAAAAAACAATTTTACGTGACACAAGTGAAACATTGCAAAATAGAGCAAATTTTGTAGTGAAACACCCAAGAGTAAAAGGATCCACAAGCGAAAGCAAGGGGGGGGGGTCAACTTTCCTTCAGTGGAGTGGTAGATCTAGGTCTTCCCTACCAAATCCTAGAAGAGCAACAAGCTTGAGTGGCCAGGGAAAGATATCTAGAAAGGATAAGCTTAGGGCAACAATGGAGGAGGAAGAGATAAGAGGTTTTAACTTGGGGAAGAAACCCCCTTTGTATAACCCCTCAAACTCTAACTGTTACTCACATTTTACACTAAGTTGTAGTGCCGCTCCAGAGAGCGGTACTATTATAGTCCCATACAGGATGCACTTTCAGTGTACAAGCGGTACTACCGAAAGGGGTACCGGTAGTAACGGCTATGATGAAATAACCAACACTGCCGCAACAGTAGCGCCCTAGCACCGCGGCCAAAATAGAGATGAATGAACCCCCTGCGGTAGTTGGTCTGGCAATGTCGCTCCAATAGGGAAGCGGTACTACCGGTCATCCATGCGGTACTATCGGTTTGGAGGCAGATAGTGGTAGTACTACTCCCATGAAGGGATCGGTACTACCGCTATGTACCCCGGTGCTACCGGGTAGTGAAAATCATAAGCACCAAAGAAGAATGGGGAACTCCTTGAAACTTGGGAAGGCTATGGTGTACAATATGGTTTTGTGTATGTGTTTGATTCCACCCATACCTTTCAACATGGACCCCCTCTTAATAGTTTGGTTTTCCTATGACTCAACAGAAAATAAATGGTCAGAAATTTGTCTTGAAATCATATGTTGGTTCGTTGAGCCGCCGAATGTGTAGGACCATCCATATAACATCCTGATACAAGGTTGGGATGTAAACCGGAATCAAGTAACCAAGTCAAGTAGCCGGAGATAGGAAAAAAACAAAAAGTTTTTTTTTGCAGGTAACAAAAAGTTAGAACCACGTACAATTTAACACGCACATGACATGCGCTACTCAACCCCCCGAAGTTGCTCCTTAGCAGCCTTCATTTTCCACTGCCACATGCGTCGTGCATAGCGGGCATCCGCGTGATGGGATGGGTAACGCTCTCGTGGCTATTCGCATTGCATCTCCGGCAGTGCACGACACCAAAACAAGATAATTAAGCAACCACCATTGTGTGCGAGATATGTTCTATTTTTTCACATCCAACGAATGGCAAACACACGAGCAACGATCGAAAATAAGACCCATTGGTTTGAGCTTTGAGGTGGTGTTGTGTTCCGAATTAGCAAAGATATAGGTCACCGAACCACAATAATTACATGTCAGCATAGGCAAAGAGCATCTAACAACCATGTTCATAAACCAGACTGTTGACCTTGTGTAATTGTCTCCCTAGGCGTGTGAAAGCACAACTTAGCCTGCATCCACTAAACCAACTTTACCAAGGGCATCATTCATCACGAAACTTTGTGCGTGACTACCATGCGAATGGTGACAACACGTGACATCCCGTGGCCATCGTAAAAAGGATCTCATTTGCCTAACCGCAAGAAAATAACCCTTCCAAGCCTTTCTCAACAACCATTCACCACTGCCAACAATTTTTAAGCCCTTGTTCTCCTGCCTCGGCCTCTTCACTTCGCTATAGTTATAAAATCTTATTCATACATCTGATGGCTTCTATAACAGCAAAGATGCTCATCCATCAAATAAAAAGTTGATGCCCGCTACACAAATAGAACAAGCATGTAAGTAAAACAATCGATGATCTAAAAACAGAAGAAAAAAATGCCATGCTCATCTGCGCCAACAAGAGGTAGATTTTTCGTGACCAATCCAAACCGGCATTAGGACGTCAAGACAGTTTCAGGCAACAAAATAATGATTTCTTTCCCCAACATGATTCAATCACAAAGGATCGGGGCAGGACACGAAACCGGCCTGTGGACAGAATAGCCGGATGGGGTCTAGACAGGACACATGCAGAGGCACACGCAGGCATAAAAAAACCCCCCGGTCGGGATGGTCCCATGGGTACACGGCCAGACAAGGCCCTCGCACACCCACACGCTGCGCAAGGCCGACCATGCAACACTCACACGCCAACTTAGGTGCATGGGCGTACCCGACTCACGCGAACCAAACAACCCTACAGGAAACGAAGCATGCTGACACATCGACCCAGCCTCACCTGGCGCAGCGCCCAGTAATATTAGACGACCGCAAGTGCGACAAGGAGCGAACGACATGAGGAGTGACAATGGACGAAGGGTACTCGCGGGCGAGGATGCGCCGTATGGCGGATACTCCGATAACCTTAGAGCATCTACAGTCGGACTTGGCAAATCCGCCCCCCTATACGCCCACGAACGCATCCGGGCACGTTCGCCGGCCCCTCATACGTTGTGCCTCACATCCACATACCTAAAATACCGATCATCAAATCCATGCAATCCATGCACATCGATTATACAATACAAATTGTCCGAATTCAGCAGTTCAAAACAAAACAAAGTAAATCATAGTTCAGCAAACCGGACATGCCAAAATGAAATCAGTGTCCGAGCGTGATGGATGGCTTTGGATCACGTGCGCGGTGCGCCTGCTCTGAGCGGAATGCGACATGCTCCGGGAAGAATGCATCCTGCTCGTCCTGGTCCGCCTACATCCGAGCTGCCTGCTCCACCTGCATCCGGGCTGCCTCCTCTGCCTGCATCTGGGCCACAGCTGCCCTCGCCACCTCGTAGTACGTACATGTCGAGGGCAGCCCGAGCGCTGCCCGTGCCCGTGCTCATCCGCGCATGAATGATCTGCGGCGAGTGACATACGTAACCCCCGACATCTGCATGGGCGGAAAGCTCTCTGGAATGGCGCAGCCAGGCGTCGAATCCTCCTTTGTCCCAATGGGGCCGGACAGTGTAATATGCGTCGGTGCTCGGATGGAAGGGGTGCGGGGGTCCGGGCATGGCAGAGGAGACATCTGCTCCAACATGTCTGAACCTCCCAGTGATGCCGCCTGTTAGTGTCAAAACCAGGAGACCTTGGGGTAGGGGGTCCCGAGTTATGGATCTCGGATCGAGGGTAACAGGAATGAAGGAGAAGATGTTTACCCAGGTTCGTACCCGCTTGTTGGAGGTAAAACCCTACGTCCTGCTCTTGTTTATATTGATGGAGATGCATCAATTACAGAGTTGATCTACCTCGAGATCTTAATGCGTGTTCTGACTCTAGGGCTAGGTGAATGATTTTGTGTTGATGTCCCCTCTACGGGCTAAACCCTATGGCTTATATACACGCCAGGGAGGGTACCTAAGGTTATAAGGTTGGTAACTATGAGCCCGTCGACAACAGAGATCTTGGAGTATACATCAAAGTCTTCGGGAGAGGTAGTCTTGATCACGCCTCCTACATACGGCTTCCAGAGTCCATCTTGATCACGAGTGGTGGCTTGTCGGCCCAGCCCGAGGAGAATGGGCTGGCTGGGTTGGTACCCCCTTATCCAGGACACCGTCAGTAGCCCCCGAACTAGTCTTCTAAGCCGAGGATGATCCTTCCAATAAGAACCTCGGAACCAAAGTCCTTGGCTCGACAGACAAGTTCTTCCTTTTGATTCTCGAACCACTTCTTCAAAGGAGTGATGTCAGCTGAAGCTCGACCGAACCCGGTCCCTATGCCCAAAGAGATTAGAAGGTTTAGCTTCGAAAGCCAAAACACCTCGGCGTAAACGGCTCCGCACAGTCTGATAACTTTATCGAAACATCTCACCACAGGACGGGTCGAGCAGTTACAGCCCACCTCAAATCATTGCCCGAGGCAAACTTTTTACTGGCACGTCCCTTCGAGGCAAAGATCATGCCTGTTTTATTAGGGATATCATCAAGTTTTTGTTTCCCCCCATATGCTCAATGGCATCTTTGATGGAAGTGGCGAGTTTATCGACGCTGTGAGGGGGACTCTTGGCCTTTCGCAGGCCTATAAGAGCAAATGGAGGACCACGTAACTAACCACGCTCCCATTCTCACCATCTTACTTCTTCATCTAGGTCAGCGCCCAGATTTGATCCCGCATCCCTTTCCACCTAGCGAGTCCACCCTTCCATGCCTGCCATGACCGAGACCCTTGATACGTCTCCAACATATCTATAATTTTTTATTGTTCCATGCTATTATATTATCTATTTTGGATGTTTAATGGGCTTTATTATACACTTTTATATTATTTTTGGGACTAACCTATTAACTGGAGGCCCAGTCCAAACTGCTGTTTTTTCCCTATTTCAGTGTTTCGCAGAAAAGGAATATCAAACGGAGTCCAAACGGAATGAAACCTTCGGGAGAGTTATTTTTGGAACAAACGCAATCCTGGAGAATTGGAGTGGATGTCAAGAAAGAAACGAGGAGGCCATGAGGTAGGGAGCCGCGCCCAGGGGGGTAGCCGCGTCCCCACCCTTGTGGGCCCCTCGTGGCTCCCCTGACCGACTTCCTTTGCCTATATATACTCATATACCCTAAAAACATCCAGGAGCACAATCGATCGGTAGTTCCACCGCCGCAAGCCTCTGTAGCCACCAAAAACCAATCGGGACCCTGTTCTGGCACCCTACCGGAGGGGGGATCCCTCACTGGTGGCCATCTTCATCATCCTGGCGCTCTCCATGACAAGGAGGGAGTAGTTCACCCTCGGGGCCGAGGGTATGAACCAGTAGCTATGTGTTTGATCTCTCTCTCTCTCTCTCTCTCTCTCTCTCTCGTGTTCTTGATTTGGCACGATCTTGATGTATCGCGAGCTTTGCTATTATAGTTGGATCTTATGATATTTCTCCCCCTCTACTCTCTTGTAATGGAGTGAGTTTTCCCTTTGAAGTTATCTTATCGGATTGAGCCTTTAAGGATTTGAGAACACTTGATGTATGTATTGCATGTGCTTATCTATGGTGACAATGGGATATTCACGTGATCTACTTGATATACGTTTTGGTGATAAACTTGTGGGTTCAGTGACCTTGTGAACTTATGCATAGGGGTTAGCACATGTTTTCGTCTTGACTCTTCGGTAGAAACTTTGGGGCACTCTTTGAAGTTCTTTGTGTTGGTTGAATAGATGAATCTAAGATTGTGTGATGCATATTGTATAATCATACCCACGGATACTTCAGGTGACATTGGAGTATCTAGGTGACATTAGGGTTTTGGTTGATTTGTGTCTTAAGGTGTTATTCTAGTACGAACTCTATGGTAGATCGAACGGAAAGAATAGCTTCGTGTTATTTTACTACGGATTCTTGAATAGATCGATCAGAAAGGATAACTTTGAGGTGGTTTCGTACCCTACAATAATCTCTTTGCTTGTTCTCCGCTATTAGTGACTTTGGAGTGACTCTTTGTCGAATGTTGGGGGATTGTTATATGATCTAATTATGTTATTATTGTTGAGAGAACTTGCACTAGTGAAAGTATGGACCTTAGGCCTTGTTTCCTAGCATTGCAATACCGTTTTTGCTCACTTTTATCATTAGTTACCTTGCTGTTTTTATAATTTTAGATTACAAAAAAACTATATCTACCATTCATATTGCACTTGTATCACCATCTCTTCGCCGAACTAGTGCACCTATAAAATTTACCATTGTATTGGGTGTGTTGGGGACACAAGAGACTCTTTGTTATTTGATTGTAGGGTTGTTTGAGAGAGACCATCTTCATCCTATGCCTCCTGCGGATTGATAAACCTTAGGTCATCCACTAGAGGGAAATTTGCTATTGTCCTACAAACTTCTGCACTTGGAGGCCCAACAACGTCTACAAGAAGAAGGTTGTGTAGTAGACATCAAGCTCTTTTCTGGCGTCGTTGCTGGGGAGGTGAGTGCTTGAAGATATATCTTTAGATCTTGCAATTGAATCTTTTAGTTTCTTGTTTTGTCACTAGTTTTGTTTATAAAAAAAAACTACAAAAAAATGGAATTGAGGGTGCCTCATATGCTTCATCTTTTTAATATCTTTCATGAAAATAAAGATTTCGATAATTGTGCCAAAGTGTTAGAAGAAGAATGCATTAGAATGTTTGGCACTAAATCTTTGAATGATGAGCATGATTGCAATGTTGTTAGTATGAACTCTTTGAATATCCATAGTACTAATGATGATTGCACTAGTCATGATGAAAATATCTCTTATAAGCATGTCAACTTCTGTGGAGTGCATAGAGTTTGCAAGTACACAACAAATAAGGAAGATAGATTTTGCAAGATGCATAAGTATTTAGAAACTAAATGGTTGCAGAGAGGCTAGAAAATTGTGCTGAAAATTTAAAATTTCTTTGCCATCCTTGTGAACTTTGCAATGAACATGATCATTTAAATACCCAATGCAAATTGTTTCATGATCGAATCGTGTCCAAAAATTGTGATGACTTGATTTCCCTTGCACATCATAATGAACTTAGTTTGCTTATGGGTTATGAAGAAATGAAACGTTTAACTAAGAATCTTCCAGAGTTTGTCCTTGATAAAGTTCTTGATTTTGATCTACATGAAATTTATATGTATTGTGCGGTGAATTGCATTGAAAATCTTTACATTACTAATTACATAAAATCAAGAAAACAAATAGAAGATGAAGAGAATACTAATGAAAGGGAAGAGATTTCTCAATATCCTCCTATTCTTTCTTATGATATATCAGGTAACGAGGAGGAGCCTTCTATCCAACCAATCTCATTAATAAGGAGCTCCAAAAAGAGGGTTAACCCCACACATGATGCGAAGAAGAAAAAGAAAAGACGTAGAAGCAAAGGTAAAAGGGTACCCCTCCCAAATGATGTTGCTCCTATTACTCATTGTGATGATGATAATTGTTATACTATTGGTGCTATCCATACTATTTATGATGAGAGTGATTATGCCTATGATATGAAAAGGCCCAAGATTAGGGATGCTATGTTTGATGAGAATGACATGTTTGAGAATTTATTTGCTGCAATTAATGTTTGTCCCAAGCTTGGGGATGCTATGTTTTATGAAGATGATATTCTTAACCTCCCAAGTTTTGATATGCAAATTTATTATGATGATAGCATGCCTCCTATTTATGATGATTATATTGATGAAAGTGTGTTTGGAAGAGTGTCAAATTTAGGAAGTAATGATCCCACTATTTTGGAGGGTGTTGAATCTTATTGTGACAATTATGAAAGTGGATTTGGAGAGTTCATGACTTTATTTAGTGATGATTCCACTATCTTGGAACAAGTTTCAATTGATTATGATGAGAACAAAGTTGCTACTTATGATGGTTATTGTGATGACTTGTATGCTATTAAGAATAATGATAACCATGCAATTTGTCATAATAATTTTAGTTTTCAATTGGATTATGCATCACATGATAATTATTTTGTTGAGTTTTCTCCCACTACTATTCATGAGAAGAAATTTTCTTATGTGGAGAGTAGTAAATTTTCTATGCTTGTAGATCATGAAAAAATGATATATATGATGGTTATATTGTTGAATTCATTCATGATGCTACTGAAAATTATTATGAGGGAGGAACATATGCTTGTAGTAATTGCAATAATATCAAGTTTCCTCTCTATGTGCTTAAAGTTTTGAAGTTATGCTTGTTTAGCCTTCCTACGCTAGTTGATTATTGTTCCCATAAATTGTTTGCTCAGAAAATCCCTATGCATAGGAAGTGGGTTAGACTTAAATGTTCTAGTCATATTCTTCATGATGCTCTCTTTATGTTTCAATTTTTATCTTTTATGTGAGCATCATTGAAATCATCATGCCTAGCTAGGGGCGTTAAACGTTAGCGCTTGTTGGGAGGCAACCCAATTTTATTTTTGTTCCTTGCTTTTTGTTCCTGTATAGTAATAAATAATTCATATAGCCTCTATTTAGGTGTGCTTTTATGTTTTAATTAGTTTTTGTGCCAAGTAGAACCTTTGGGAAGACTTGGGTGAAGTCTATGAGATCTTGCTGTAAAAAACAGAAACTTTTGCGCTCACGATATTAGTTGCCATTTTTTATTGGAGAGTGATTTTAGGTTGATTCCTTTTGCAGATGATTAATAGAAAATTCTTCAGGTACATCAGTTTATTTCAGATTTTTTGGAGTTACAGAAGTATTCCAAGTATGCAGATTACTACAGACTGTTCTGTTTTTGACAGATTCTGCTTTCTATGTGTTGTTTGCTTATTTTGATGAATCTATGAGTAGTATCGGAGGGTATGAACCATAGAGTAGTTGGAATACAGTAGATATTACACCAATATGAATTTAGAATGAGTTCATTACAGTACCTTAAAGTGGTGGTTTGTTTTCTTATGCTAACGGAGCTCATGAGATTTTCTGTTGAGTTTTGTGTTGTGAAGTTTTCAAGTTTTGGGTAAAGATTTGATGGATTATGGAATAAGGAGTGGCAAGAGCCTAATCTTGGGGATGCCCAAGGCACCCCAAGTTAAAATTGAAGGACAACCAAGAGCCTAAGCTTGGGGATGCCCCGGAAGGCATCCCCTCTTTCGTCTTCGTCAATCAGTAACTTTACTTGATGCTATATTTTTATTCACCACATGATATGTGTTTTGCTTGTAGCGTCTTGTATGATTTGAGTCTTTGCTTTTTAGTTTACCACAATTATCCTTGCTGTACACACCTTTTGGAGAGACACACATGAATTGGAATTTATTAGAATACTCTATGTGCTTCACTTATATCTTTTGAGCTAGGTAATTTTGCTCTAGTGCTTCACTTATATCTTTTTAGAGCACGGCGGTGGTTTTATTTTGTAGAAATTATTGATCTCTCATGATTCACTTATATTATTTTGAGAGTCTTTTATAACATCATGGTATTTGCTTTGGTTATAAAATTAGTCCTAATATGATGAGCATCCAAGATAGGTATAATAAAAAAGTTGGCAAGTCCCGTAGCATGCACGTATTGTGAACATTGTGTGACAGATTTGAAGCATGGGGTGTTCTTTGATTGCCTTCCTTATGAGTGGAGGTCGGGATCATGCGATGGTTAACTCCTACCAACCCTTCCCCTAGGAGCATGCGTAGTAGTACTTTGCTTTGAGGGCTAATAAACTTTTGCAATAAGTATATGAGTTCCTTATGACTAATGTGAGTTCATGGATTATACGCACTCTTACCCTTCCGCAATTTGCTAGCCTCTACGGTACCGTGCATTGCCCTTTCTCACCTTGAGAGTTGGTGCAAACTTCGCCGGTGCATCCAAACCCCGTGATACGATACGCTCTATCACACACAAACCTCCTTATATCTTCCTCAAAACAACCACCATACCTACCTATTATGGCATTTCCATAGCCATTCCGAGATATATTGCCATGCAACTTTCCACCATTCCGTTTATTATGACACGCTCCATCATTGTCATATTGCTTTTGCATGATCATGTAGTTGACATCGTATTTGTGGCAAAGCCACCTTTATAATTCTTTCATACATGTCGCTCTTGATTCATTGCATATCCCGGTACACCACCGGAGGCATTCACATAGAGTCATATTTTGTCCTAAGTATTGAGTTGTAATTCTTGAGTTGTAAGTAAATAAAAGTGTGATGATCTTCATTATTAGAGCATTGTCCCATGTGAGGAAAGGATGATGGAGACTATGATTCCCCCACAAGTCGGGATGAGACTCCGGACTTTATGAAAAATAAAAGAGGCCAAAGAAGCCCAAATAAAAAAAGAGAGGCCAAAGAAGCCCACCAAAATAAAAAAAGAAAAGAAAAAAGGAAAAAATGAGAGAAAAAGAGAGAAGGGACAATGATACTATCCTTTTACCACACTTGTGTTTCAAAGTAGCACCATGGTCTTCATGATAGAGAGTCTCCTATGTTGTCACTTTCATATGCTAGCGGGAATTTCTCATTATAGAACTTGGCTTGTATATTCCAATGATGGGCTTCCTCAAAATTCCCTAGGTCTTCGTGAGCAGGCAAGTTGGATGCACACCCACTTAGTTTCTTTTTGATGAGCTTCCATACATTTATAGCTCTAGTGCATCCGTTGCATGGCAATCCCTACTCCTCGTATTGACATCAATTGATGGGCATCTCCATAGCCCGTTGATTAGCCGCGTCAATATGAGACTTTCTCTTTTTTTGTTCTCTCACATAATCCCTATCATCATACTCTACTCCACCCATAGTGCTATGTCCATGGCTTACGCTCATGTATTGCATGAGGGTTGAAAAGACCGAAGCGCGTTAAAAAGTATGAACCAATTGCTTGGCTGAACTGGTGTTGTGCATGATGGGAGCATTTTGTGTGATGAAAATGAAGCATGGCCAAATTATATGATTTCGTAGGGATAAGCTTTCTTTGGCTATGTTATTTTGATAAGACATGATTACTTTGTTAGTATGCTTGAAGTATTATTATTTTTATGTCAATATTAAACTTTTATCTTGAATCTTTTGGATCTGAACATTCATGCCACAATAAAGAAAATTACATTGAGAATTATGTTAGGCAGCATTCCACATCAAAAATTCTGTTTTTATCATTTACCTACTTGAGAACGAGCAGGAATTAAGATTGGGGATGCTTGATACGTCTCCAACGTATCTATAATTTTTGATTGTTCCATGCTATTATATTATCTGTTTTGGATGTTTAATGGGCTTTATTATACACTTTTATATTATTTTTGGGACTAACCTATTAAAATTGTTTTTTTGCCTATTTCAGTGTTTCGCAAAAAAGGAATATCAAACAGAGTCCAAACAGAATGAAACCTTCGGGAGAGTTATTTTTGGAACAAACGCAATCCAGGAGACTTGGAGTGGACATCAAGAAAGAAACAAGGAGGCCACGAGGCAGGGAGGCGCGCCCAGGGGGGTAGGTGCGCGCCCCACCCTCGTGGGCCCCTCGTGGCTCCCCTGACCGACTTCCTTCGCCTATATATACTCATATACCCTGAAAACATCCAGGAGCACAATAGATCGGGAGTTCTGCCGCCGCAAGCCTCTGTAACCACCAGAAACCAACCGGGACCCTGTTCCTGCACCCTGCTGGAGGGGGGATCCCTCACCGGTGGCCATCTTCATCATCCTGGCGCTCTCCATGACGAGGAGGGTATGTACCAGTAGCTATGTGTTTGATCTCTCTCTCTCTCTCATGTTCTTGATTTGGCACGATCTTGATGTATCGTGAGCTTTGCTATTATAGTTGGATCTTATGATGTTTCTCCCGCTCTACTCTCTTCTAATGGATTGAGTCCTTTTAAAGTTATCTTATTGGATTGAGTCTTTAAGGATTTGAGAACACTTGATGTATGTCTTGCATGTGCTTATCTGTGGTGACAATGGGATATTCACGTGATCTACTTGATGTACGTTTTGGTGATCAACTTGCAGGTTCAGTGACCTTGTGAACTTATGCATAGGGGTTGGCACACGTTTTCATCTTGACTCTTCGGTAGAAACTTTGGGGCACTCTTTGAAGATCTTTGTGTTGGTTGAATAGATGAATCTGAGATTGTGTGATGCATATCGTATAATCATGCCCACGGATACTTGAGGTGACATTGGAGTATCTAGGTGAAATTAGGGTTTTGGTTGATTTGTGTCTTAAGGTGTTATTCTAGTATGAACTCTATGATAGATCGAACAGAAAGAATAGCTTCATGTTATTTTACTACGGACTCTTGAATAGATCGATCAAAAAGGATAACTTTTAGGTGGTTTCGTACCCTACAATAATCTCTTCGTTTGTTCTCCGCTATTAGTGACTTTGGAGTGACTCTTTGTTGCATGATGAGGGATTGTTATATGATCTAATTATGTTATTATTGTTGAGAGAACTTGCACTAGTGAAAGTATGAACCTTAGGCCTTGTTTCCTAGCATTGCAATACCGTTTTTGCTCACTTTTATCATTAGTTACCTTGCTATTTTTATAATTTCAGATTACAAAAAAACTATATCTACCATCCATATTGCACTTGTATCACCATCTCTTCGCTGAACTAGTGCACCTATACAATTTACCATTGTATTGGGTGTGTTGGGTACACAATAGACTCTTTGTTATTTGGTTGCAGGGTTGTTTGAGGGAGACCATCTTCATCCTACACCTCCCATGGATTGATAAACCTTAGATCATCCACTTGAGGGAAATTTGCTACTATCCTACAAACCTCTGCAGTTGGAGGCCCAACAACGTCTACAAGAAGAAGTTTGTGTGTAGACATCAACCCTCCAGGGGCACCGGGGCGGTTCCACTATGACCGATGAGGTCATTCAGGAGCTGTGCGATGCGGGGTACCTATCCACCAACTTCGCCGCCCATTCTCCCATTGCTGGTCAGCAAGTGCCTGCTCCCAATGCTGGGGAGCGCGTAGTTTTCGTCCCCCACCTCGTTCGAGGGTTGGGGTTCTGCACCCGTTCGTGTGTGGGGTGATGTTCTACTGTGGGTTGGATTTTCATCATCTGGCCACGAACCCCATCCTCCATCTTGTTGCCTTCATCACAGTCTGCGAGGCCTTCCTTCGTTGCGAGCCACACTTCGGCCTGTGGCTGAAGATCTTCGGGGTCAAGTCGAAGTCCAGTGGCTCCGATCTCAATGAGTGCAGAGGGGCCATGATCAGCAAAAACTAAGGGGTCGAATGGTTCAAGGGTACCTCCATCGAAACGGTGAAGGAGTGGCAGCTGGAGTGGTTCTACATCACCGAACTGCTCACCCCTGGCCAGGCGGGAGTCCCAGCATTCTCGGCCGAGCCTCCCAAGAAGCTCAAGTCCTAGAAGGAAAAGGGCGTCACCCGGTGAAAGGATCGAGAAGAGGTGTCTAGAGGGGGGGGGGGTGAATAGACACTCAACACACAAAGTTGGCAGTTTTTAAGTTTTCAAGTTGAGGTGAAGTTTAAGCACTAGTTTAGCCATTCACAATACATATCAAGAAAGCATGCAAAGAGTATATGGGCAGCGGAAAGTAAAGCATGCAGCTTGGAAGAAAGTAAAGGGATGGGATTGGCGTGTACAAACACAATTGGAGACACATATGTTTTTGGCGTGGTTTCGATAGGTGGTGCTATCATACATCCATGTTGATGGAGACTTCAACCCACGAAGGGTAACGGTTGCGCGAGTCCACGGAGGGCTCCACCCACGAATGGTCCACGAAGAAGCAACCTTGTCTATCCCACCATGGCCATCGCCCACGAAAGACTTGCCTCACTAGGGTAGATCTTCACGAAGTAGGTGATCTCCTTGCCCTTACAAACTCATTGGTTCAACTCCTCAATCTTGTCGGAGGCTCCCAAGTGAAACCTAACCAATCTAGGAGACACCACTATCCAAAAGGAAATAGATGGTGTGTTGTTGATGAACTCCTTACTCTTGTGCTTCAAATGCTAGTCTCCCCAACACTCAACTCTCTCTCTCATAGGATTGGATTTGGTGGAAAGATGATTTGAGTGGAAAGCAACTTGGGGAAGGCTAGAGATCAAGATTCATATAGTTGGATTGGAATATCTTGGCCTCAACACATGAGTAGGTGGTTCTCTCTTAGAAAATGAATGCTGGAAGTGTAGGCACGTTTTGATGGCTTTCCTCACGAATGAGGAGAGGGTGGAGGGGTATATATAGCCTCCACACAAAATCTAACCGTTACACACAATTCACCAAACTCGGTTGGACCGAATCAGAAAACTTGGTCGAACCGATTTAGTTCATAATGTGACCGTTAGGCATTTCGGTGGGACCGATATGATCAACTCGATGGAACCAATGTGCAAGGGTTAGGGTAAAACCTCATCTCGATTTGACCGATTACACAACTCGGTGGGAACGATTTGGTAATAAGCAAAATAGAGAGTTGGTTAGGCAAACTCGGTGTGACCGATTACATATTCTCGGTGAGACCGAAAATATTGCAATAGACAACAGGGAGTTTGCAAGCCCATCTCGGTGATACCAAGATCCCATCGGTTTGACCAAAGTGACTAGGGTTTCCGGGAGTGGCTATGTCAAATGAACTCGGTGGCGCCGGATAGATCAAATCGGTGGGGCCGAGTTAGACTTTTGGTTTGGGACATATGTGTATATGAGAAAGTGGTTGAGGGCTTTGGAGCATATAACTAAGCATTTTGAGCAAGCATGCCATTAAGCAATACCTCATCCCCTTTTAATAGTATTGGCTTTCCTATGGACTCAATGTGATCTTGAATCACTAAAATAGAAAATGTAGAGTCTTGAACTTTGATCTTGAGCCAATCCTTTGTCCTTAGCATCTTGAAGGGGTTCCACATCCTCTAGTCCATGCCACTCCACTGTTGGACTTATCTGAAATACACTAGATAAAAGTATTAGTCCAACAAGAGATATGTTGACATTGATTACCAAAATCATCCAGGGAGCACTTGTTCTTTCAATCTCCCCCCTTTTGGTAATTGATGACAACATACATCAATGCTTTTGGATAGAGATCTATAGAAAGGTAAGTAAAGCTTTGGAAGGACATGTAACATGCATAGGCTCCCCCTACATGTATGAAATCATGCAAATATGGAACATAAGATCATGTGAGTGCATAAACATGACAGAGCAAGCAATGAGTTACATGTATCTTGGCTGTATGCATCAGACTAAATGGTGTGAATATGAGAAAGTACTTTCATGCTCATGAGTCCTTCTTGCAAACAATATGTACATCATCAAGAGATCCTCATGCACATGAGTGTGATGCATATACTTACCTTGTGGTCTTGAGCTAGCTTTGGAAAGGATGAACCTGAGTAAACAAGGTTAGACAACACAGAAACATCTACTAAGTAGAGCAAGAACAGTAAACCACAAGAGTACCAAGATTGGGATGACATGTATAGAGTGAGTACTAGGTACTCTATTTGAGTGTAGACATGTCCCCAAAAGTAAAGATATGCAATGAATTTGAAGATTTCCTTCCCTTAGATGTCTTGCTCCCCCTGAATCTTTTATGGGATATTGGGAGAAGATAGGGAATAGAAAATCAGAGCAAAGCCAACTCATAAACAACATGAACAACTTGAACATGTCTTTCCCCTCTAAAGACATGTAACTTCTCTCCTCTTTGAATACCAAACAACTGGGGTCTTTCTATGATGTGATTTTTTATCTCTCTTTCCCCCTTTTGATATGATTAAGCTTTGATGTGAACTCTCTCTCTCCCCCTTTGACATCAATTTCCAAGAAAGGTCTTCTCTACAGTGTGAGTCAAAATTGGATTGGTCCTTGATTCACATGGCAAAGTAGCAGGAAAACTAAAGTGCTGGTAGAGGAAAAGAATCATCGAGTGGAGCTGGAACAAAATGTGCAGGAAGTAAATGACAAAGTGTTTTATCAGCATTGAGATCGGCTACACCGAGTTGCTTTCTTCGGTGGCACTGAAAAGTTTCGGTTTGACCGAAAGAGGCAAGTCGGTGTGTCCGAGTCCATCACAGAGAAAATGCACTAGTCAGCTCAGCTCACTAAGCAAATAAGATCTCAAAAGGATTTGCAAGGAATTAACTGAAGAATTTGCAATGAATTGGATATAGGGATATGCAGAACAGAAATAAAAGAGAAGAAATCTAGATGAAGTTTTTTTGAAAGGGGAACAAATATGCATGAGACAATAGCAAGAACAAGAAGAAACACTAGAGAACTTCATCTAGAATTGGTCGGCGACAAAGTCACCTATGTTAGAGTATATTGACTTAGGAGTCAAGCGAAGACACTTGATCATGGGTCATACTCATCATTTAAGCTCAAAATGGGGTTGCCATTTTTTGTTTAAGCATTTTGATGTATTCACATCTTGTCGAGCTGCTTTGACCCATGTCTTGGGGTAAAGCTTCTCTAAGATGGAATAACATACCTTGGGTGGTGGAGTTGATCTTGATCATGTAGTTGAACTTGTATGGAATGCTCAATGTTGATCTAGTTCATTTGGAGCACCACTTGTAATTGAAGTTCATCTACCTACATGAATTAGTTTTGCAAGGAAGAGCACTTGTGTATCCAAAATGACAATCATAAAAATTTGATATAGGAATTTGTCAAAGGACATATTTGAAGGGTTCCATGCTTCCTTGTCTTCAACCACCGTAAAGTAGAGACTTGGTGATGTAGAGATTGCTCAAGATGTGACTGAGTTGCAATCTCATAGATTTAGATTCATCCAAGTACCTACAAGGGTTAGATAACATGCAAGGTGCAAATATATCCAATACATAAGATTATCATCATAAGAGAAATATCAAGGATTAGTCATAGGCTCATGTCTTGCATGTATCCAAATGGAGTTCGTACTCCAAGTTTGAAGCATCAATGATGTTCAATTCACCTCTCAACCTGCAAAACACTTTCTCATCAAGTGGTTTAGTGAATATATCCGCCAATTGCTTGTCGGTACGAACATGCTTAAGGTTAGTATCACCCTTAGCAACATGATCTCGAATGAAATGATGACAAACTTCAATATGCTTAGTTCGAGAATGTTGCACGAGATTGTGAGCAATGTTAATAGAACTTTTATTGTCACAAAGCAAAGGAACATGCTTCACATATATCCCATAATCTTTAAGAGTTTGGGTCATCCAAAGTAATTGAGCACAACATGAACCGGCGGCAATGTATTCCGCTTTGGCAGTGGATAAGGATACCAAGTTTTTTTTCTTGGAGGACCAAGACACAAGAGATCTACCAAGAAATTGACAAGTACCCGAAGTGGACTTTCTATCAACCTTGTCTCCAGCATAGTCTGAATCGGAGTAGCCAACAAGATCAAAAGAAGACCTCTTAGGATACCAAATGCCAAATTTTGGTGTATGTATTAAGTATCTCATTATCCTTTTCACAGCCTTAAGATGACATTCTTTAGGGGCCGCTTGATATCGTGCACACATGCACACACTAGCATAATATCAGGACGAGAGGCACATAGATATAATAATGAACCAATCATAGAGCGGTAAACCTTTTGATCAATGGGTTTACCATCTTTAGTCAAGTCAAGATGTCCACTAGTTAGGCATGGGTGTACTCATACCTTTGAATTCTTGCATATTGAACTTCTTTAACAAGTCATTGGTGTACTTCGTTTGAGATACGAAGGTACCTTCCTTAGTTTGCTTGATTTGCAAACCAAGAAAGAACTTGAGTTCACTCATCATAGACATCTCAAACTTCTCCGACGTAAGCTTTCCAAACTTCTAACTAAAATGAGGGTTAGTTGATCCAAATATAATATCATCAACATAAATTTGGCACACAAATAATTCTCCATTAACACTTTTAGTGAAAAGAGTAGAATCAATTTTTCCAATCTCAAAGCCTTTTTCAATAAGGAACTTGGTCAAGCATTTATACCATGCTCTAGGAGCTTGTTTAAGACCATAAAGAGCTTTGTGAAGTTTGTAAACATGATTGGGTTTCTTAGGATTAACAAAGCCGGGAGGTTGTTTAACATAAACTTCCTCCTCAATTTCACCATTTAGAAAAGCACTTTTAATGTCCATTTGGTATAAAGTGATATCATGGTGATTAGCATAGGCAACTAAGATGCGAATGGACTCAAGTCTAGCAACGGGGGCATATGTCTCACCATAGTCCATACCTTCGACTTGAGTGTAGCCTTGGGCGACGAGACGTGCTTTGTTGCGAACTACTTGCCCATCTTCATCTTGCTTGTTGCGAAACACCCATTTGGTACCGATGATGTTGTGGTTGTTGTCGGGCTTCTCGACCAATGTCCACACTTGGTTTCTCTCAAAGTTGTGTAGTTCTTCATGCATGGCATTTATCCAATCCGGATCTTCCAATGCTTCTTCAACCTTCATGGGTTCAATGCTAGAGATGAATGAATAGTGTTCAAAAAAATTAGCCAAACGAGATTTAGAGCGAGTGATTCTCCCGGTTTGGATATCATTGTAGATTTTCTCAACGCGATGGTCTCTAGCAACTCTTGCTCGAACTCATGAGAGCTTTTGCTTTGATCGGGGTGGAACATCTTCTTCATCATCTCGTTCTTCTTCTTGGCCTTCTTCATTGTTGGCGTTGTCGTTCTCTCGTCATGGTGGAGAAGGAGGTTGATGCAGTTCATCTTGGTGCGCTTCCTCGTTCTCTTCATCTTGGTGTGTCCCACTTGTGGATGCTTCCATGTCAACTCTTGGTCCACCTTGGCCTGATGTAGAAGCTTCCACTTGGACTGATGAGGTACTCTCCTTCACCTCCCTTGGACGAACCTTGCCAATAGACAAGTCTTGGATTGCTTCCGAAGGGTCTTTATCTCCTACCTGAATTGGCAATTGCCCTACTTGCGAGCTGTTAGATTCGTCAAACTTCACATCTACCGTCTCTTCAACCTTTCGGGTGAAATTGTTGTAGACACGGTATGTGTGAGAGTTTGAGCCATAACCAAGTAGGAAACCTTCATGAGACTTGGGAGCAAATTTAGAACGATGATGCTTATCAAGAATGTAGCACTTGGAGCCAAATACTCGAAAGTATCCAACTTGGGGTTTGTTACAGGTGAGGAGCTCGTATGCCGTCTTACCGAGTAGCTTGTGAAGATACAGGCGATTTGTTGCATGACAAGATGTCTCAACCGTTTCCGCCCAAAAGTGCTTTGGCATCCTGTACTCATCAAGCATCGTTCTTGCCATTTTGATGAGCGTCCGGTTCTTCCTCTCAAAAACTCCATTTTGTTGAGGTGTGTACGTAGCCGAGAACTCATGTGCAATCCCTTCTTCATCAAGAAAGGTGTCCACATTGGCATTCTTGAACTCCGTTCCGTTGTCGCCGTGAACCTTCTTGATCTTCACTTCAAATTGATTTTGGGCCTTCCTAGCAAAGTTTTTGAAGATCTTTTGGACCTGTGATTTATCATCGAGAAAGAACACCTACGTAAATCTTGAAAAACCATCAACTATAACTATACCAAATGACTTTCCACCGAGACTTTTGTAAGCGTTGGGACCGAAAAGATCCATGTGAAGTAGCTCGAGCGGTCTCCTTGTGGTCATGATGTTCTTCACGGGGTGGCTTCCTCCAACCTGTTTTCCTGCTTGGCAAGCGCTGCAACGTTTATCCTTATCAAATATGACATCTTTAACACCAAGGATATGATCACCTTTAGTAAGCTTGTCAAGGTTTCGCATGCTCACACCTAACCGTCTATGCCACCACTAGACTTTGGAAGATTTAGAAATTAAGCAAGTTCTAGGTTGAGCCTTTTTAGTGAAATCAACAATGTATAGATCACCTCTACGTATGCCGGTAAAGACCATTTTATGATTATCTCTATGAAACACTTGGCAATCTACTTTGGTAAATAGGACATTGAAACCAAAGTTAGCTAGTCTAGAAACAGAAAGCAAATTATAGCCAAGAGATTGGACGAGCATGAAATTTTGTATGGAGCTATCGTGTGAGATGGCCACCTTACCGAGGCCAACCACCTTACCATTTGGGTTATCACCAAAAGTGACATACTTTCGAGGGCCGTCATTTTCGGAAGATCACGAAAACATATCTTTATCTCCGGTCATGTGATCGGTACATCCACTATCAAGGACCCATTCCTTTCCTCCTGTCATGTATCCGTGAAAATTTGCCATAAGACCAAAGTGTCTCATTGCATCATCAAGATCATAGTCACTATCATCACCCTCATCATAGTATCCATGTTCAACATTGTCATGTGGTGGATCAATTCCTAGAGAGGGTGATTCATTAGATAAATGATTTTGACAATGATCATCTTTATGAATTCTAATAGCTTCAGAGATAATATTGCTAATGATTCCAACATCTCCTTTGGCACGCATAAGATTTGTAAGCTCAAATAGACAATTACCAAACTTAGGATCATTAGAATTCATCATACTCAAGGCAATAGACCCGTGAAGAATCTCATCTAGATTTTGCAAGGAATAGTTTGGAAATCTTTCCTCAAGAAATCTCCATGTAGTGTAGGCACAATTAAGAGTAGGCAAGCAACCAATCAAGTTTCTAGGCAAACCTCTAGTGATAAGATTAACAGTTCTAAGATTGTGAATCATGTCAATGGACTCATCAAGAGTAGGGTGCATAGGATCAACATGAGGTGCACAAGGGATAGTAATGTACTTGTTCAAATGATATTCATTGAAAATCACAAGCATCTTATTTCTCCATTCATGAAAGTACTCTCCATCAAGTATAGGCACTCTATGTCTAAGACTCCCCAAAGTATACTCATACATCTTCCTCCAATGGTGTTTAAGCCAAAGCAATGGAGACCAAAGCTCTGATACCAATTGAAAGGATCGAGAAGAGGTGTCTAGAGGGCGGTGAATAGACACTCAACACACAAAGTTGGCAGTTTTTAAGTTTTTCAAGTTAAGGTGAAGTTTAAGCACTAGTTTAACCATTCACAATACATATCAAGCAAGCATGCAAAGAGTATATGGGCAGCGGAAAGTAAAGCATGCAACTTGCAAGAAAGTAAAGGGATGGGATTGGAGTGTGCAAACGCAATTGGAGACACAGATGTTTTTGGCGTGGTTCCGATAGGTGGTGCTATCGTACATCCATGTTGATGGAGACTTCAACCCACGAAGGGTAACGGTTGCGCGAGTCCACGGAGGGCTCCACCCACGAAGGGTCCACGAAGAAGCAACCTTGTCTATCCCACCATGGCCATCGCCCACGAAGGACTTGCCTCACTAGGGTAGATCTTCACGAAGTAGGCGATCTCCTTGCCCTTACAAACTCCTTGGTTCAACTCCACAATCTTGTCGGAGGCTCCCAAGTGACACCTAACCAATCTAGGAGACACCACTCTCCAAAAGGTAATAGATGGTGTGTTGTTGATGAACTCCTTGCTCTTGTGCTTCAAATGATAGTCTCCCCAACACTCAACTCTCTCTCATAGGATTGGATTTGGTGGAAAGATGATCTGAGTGGAAAGCAACTTGGGGAAGGCTAGAGATCAAGATTCATATGGTTGGATTGGAATATCTTGGCCTCAACACATGAGTAGGTGGTTCTCTCTCAGAAAATGAATGCTGGAAGTGTAGGCACGTTCTGATGGCTTTCCTCACGAATGAGGAGATGGTGGAGGGGTATATATAGCCTCCACATAAAATCTAACCGTTACACACAATTCACCAAACTCGGTGGGACCGAATCAGAAAACTCGGTCGAACCGATTTAGTTCATAATGTGACCGTTAGGCATTTCTGTGGGACCGATATGATCAACTCGGTGGAACCGATGTGCAAGGGTTAGGGTAAAACCTCATCTCGGTTTGACCGATTAAACAACTCGGTGGGACCAATTTGGTAATAAGAAAAACAGAGAGTTGGTCAGGCAAACTCGGTGTGACTGATTACATATTCTCGGTGAGACCGAAAATATTGCAATAGACAACAGGGAGTTTGCAAGCCCATCTCAGTGAGACCGAGATCCCATCGGTTAGACCGAAGTGACTTGGGTTTCTGGCAGTGGCTATGTCAAATGAACTCGGTGGCGCAGGATAGGTCAAATCGGTGGGGCCGAGTTTGACTTTTGGTTTGGGACATATGTGGATATGAGAAAGTGGTTGAGGGCTTTGGAGCATATCACTAAGCATTTTGAGCAAGCGAGCCATTAAGCAACACCTCATCCCCTTTTAATAGTATTGGCTTTCCTATGGACTCAATGTGATCTTGAATCACTGAAATAGAAAATGTAGAGTCTTGAACTTTGAGCTTGAGCCAATCCTTTGTCCTTAGCATCTTGAAGGGGTTCCACATCCTCTAGTCCATGCCACTCCACTGTTGGACTTATCCGAAATACACTAGATAAAAGTATTAGCCCAACAAGAGATATGTTGACATTAATTACCAAAATCACCCAGGGAGCACTTGTGCTTTCACCTAGGAGAACCAGAAGGAGGTGGAGACCTTGGTAAATAGGGTCAAATAATGGTCCACCACGGAGAAGGTCGAGCTTGTGGACGGCATCAACGTCATGATCAACCGCTGCGTGCTCCCTCTCCAACTTTGGGCCACCCCGATGTGGGCACAAAATCTCGAGGACATGGCCCCCCTCAATGCCTTTTTCTGCTCCACCTTGGCCACCATGTGGAGAAAGCTAATGAAGCTAGCAAAGGAGAAGATCCCCAAGGAGTTTGAGGACCGCGGCCTCAAGGACGGCTATGAAGCCCCCCGGTAAGTGATTTTGCTCACAAGTTATTATTTATGTCCTCTAAGGAGTAGACTTTAACTATTCATTATGCTTGACGCTTTTTCAGAAGTGGCTGGCCTGGGTAGCGTGTGTGCAATGCCCCGCCCCATTACTAGAAGAGCAGCAGACTCCCCTGCCGATGGCGCTCCTAACACTGGAGCCACATGTAGTGGCCCCCAAAGGGACAAAGTCCCAGAAGGGCAAGCTAAGTGCTCAAAGACGGGAGACTTCAGTCACCCAGTCCAAGCAGACCCACACCTCCGCCACCCATGACGGCCACACGGGGGTGGATGATGTGGACGAGCTCCCTCCCCCAAAAGCAAAGAGAGCGGCGTCAGAGGACGCCAGGGCTAGTATGCAGCCCGAGGGCTCAAAGAAGCTGAGGAGGACCTCGGCTAGCCTGTCAAGTTGCCGGAGAGAGTCGAGCTCTCCAGCGACTCAAAAGAAGACCGCCTCGCGATGGGGCGGAAGAAACCAATGCCTTGAGGGTATGCCGTCATCTCTATATGTTGTGTTCTTATTTGACAAGTTCTTTTAGCAAGGGAAGGCTAAAAAATTATCTTTTCTTACGTAGTCCGCCAAAGGTGATCCCCAGCGGTTACTCAAGCAGTCTGCCTTCTGCTAGCCGGACACCAGAGCTCGCAATTCGTCTGCAAGCGCACGATGGGCTTGGGGAGGCGATATCCACCCTGGCCCCCGATGTTGACATGACGAGGGTCGAGGAGGTGGACATCATAGCCGAGGTCGACACCTCGACCCAACAAGATCTGGGGAAGAGACTCCCCAAGGTCATCAAGGAGGGGTTGGGCTAGCCACTGGCCCAGCCAATATCTACTTTAGCTCCGCCACCACGGGTGGAGCCTGCTCAGCCGACACGTCGGTGCTTGGGTCCGAGGTCATCCTACCACCTCCGCCAACTGCCCAAGAGTGGCCTGGTGTAGGGTGGGCCAAGGAGATGGAGGAGACCCTAAAGGGTTCCTCCACTAAGGAGGAGCACCATGCCCTAATAGGTGTGGTGCTGCAGGATTTCCAATCCACAGGGGCCAGTCTGCATGAGGCTTTGAAGAGCCTTGTGACGAGCTTCGAGGTATGCTTCAGCCTTTTATTTGGTATTTTTGAAGATTTGTGCACCTGTCCGAGACATGTTACCACAGCCTTCTAAATGTCCTAGTAAGTGAGTATCCCCCAAGCCCAAAGGTGGTTTCCAGAAACTGGCATTGGGGTTATGGATATTTAATAGGATCATGTTGTGCAGCCCCTAGGGCGCTAGTTTAAAGTAGCCACCCCGGGACTTCGACTCTTTCCTTTATAGTGAAGATTTCTACTGCCAGGTTTCGACCTTGGTTCCGGACTCCGTATCCGAGGAGTTTGTGGAGATGAACAGGAAGATCGGGTGTCCCAGAAGGACCTCGACCTGGTGAACCAGAGACTCAAGCAATCTCAATTTCTAGGATAAGTCTTCCTGAAGAAAATCTAAGATCGGACTGTTATAATGGCAACGGCATTTGCTGAGCTTGAGAAGCTCAAGGCCGAGCTCAAAACAACTCGGCAGGAGGTGAAAGAGCATGAAGCCGCGGCCGTAGAGGCGGAGAAGGCCCGGGCCACCAAGAAGGCAGCCGAAGACATGGACCGAGCGCGGGTAGCTGAGATCGAAGAGACCCTGATGGATGTGTTTGAAGCACGCAGTGAACTTCAGGTGGAAGGGCAACAAATGAAGGAGGAGCTTAGAAAGCTCAAGCTTGCCCATGTTGACCTTCAAGACTGCGGCCCAGTCAGATCGCGAGGTGCTCCAGTAGTTGGAGCAAATCACCTCGGGTAAGCACTACTTATTGAAGTGTGTTTTTGGCAGAAAGGCGTGCGTCAAGCTCACCCAGCCGTGGCATTTTGCAGAGGTCTTCATAGATCTCCATAGAGCATGGTGGATGCCGTCACGCACTTCGACCAGCTGGCGGGCCATGAGGTGGAGAAGCCTTTCTAGGGTCAATTCCAAGGGTCTCCAGCATCGCAACTGCTGAACAATCAGATGAAGCAGGTGGCGGTGGTTCTCCGACTGGCGGGGCCGGCGCTGCAAGACCTGTGTGTTGCTTTGTGGCCCGCCGAGGCCCTTCCCACTAGCCTATTTGGCCTGGTGATGCGCCTGCGGGGGGGGGGGGGGGGGATCACGCGCGCGTATAGCTGGAAGAGGTTCTTGTGCTTTGAGGGAGCACGGAGGGCCTACGCCTGTGTGAAGACGCACTTGCGTAAGGTTGACGCAGGCACTCGTCCTCCTACGAACAAACCCTGCACCGTGGAGTAGTTCTACTAGGAGGTGGAGGATGGAGCTCGGCTTACTGAGACCGCGTGTCCGAAGGACACTTTGTATTAGTAGGTAGTACTTCAGAATGTCGAAGTGATGGGATGTATAAACATTATCTTTTTCTTAAATGGCCATGGCTTTAAATTCCATATGTGTGTTTTTTTAATTATTTTTACCTCCCGGGTGACCTTTTTAACCTGAAAGTGGCAAGTTGTCGCCTTCAGCCCCCATGCAGTTTAATACAAAGGGTGTTCTGAGATGCAGATTTGTCCCTTAGTCGATGTCTCGGCGCCCGGAGTCGGTCTTCTGTATATAGGAACAAGGAAATCAGACTATAGTGGCTTGAGAGCTTTCACGCAGTCCTAGGAGTTTGACTGTGGGGCTGATAACCAACCCCCGATGTGGCAAGTGGTCGACCTGGTAGGACAAGGTCTAGGTGATACGTCTCCAATGTATCTATAATTTTTTATTGTTCTATGCTATTATATTATATGTTTTAGATGTTTTATGTGCATTAATATGCTATTTTATATTACTCTTTGGGACTAACCTACTAACCTAGAGCCCAGTGCCAGTTTCTGTTTTTCCTTGTTTTTGAATTTTACAGAAAGGAATATCGAACGGAGTCCAAACGGAATAAAACTTTACGGTGATTTTTCTTGGACCAGAAGAAACCCACGAGACTTCGAGAGGAGGCGAGAAGACCGACAAGGCGGCCACAAGCCATGGGGCGCCCCCCGCGGGAGCCCTTGGCTTGTGGGCCCCTCATGGACCATCTTTCCCTAATCTCTGCACTATAAATCCTCAAATATTCCCCTGATACTAGAGGGCACACCAAAAATACTTTTCTGCCGACACAAGCTTCTGTTCTCGTGAGATCCCATCTTGGGGCCATTTCCGGCACTCTGCTGGAGGGGAATTCGGTCACAGAGGGCCTCTACATCAACCTTATTGCCCTTCCGGTGAAGCGTGAGTAGTTTACCACGGACCTAAGGGTCCATAGCTAGTAGCTAGATGGCTTATTCTCTCTCTTTGATCTTCAATACAATGTTCTCCTCGATGTTCTTGGAGTTCTATTTGATGTAATCTTCTTTTATGGTGCATTTGTTGAGATCTAATGAATTGTGGATTTATGATCAGATTATCTATGCATATTATTTGAGTCTTCTCTGAACTCTTTTATGCATGATTAAGATATCTTTGTATTTCTCTTCGAGCTATTGATTTGGTTTGGCCAACTAGATTGGTTTTTCTTGCAATAGGAGAGGTGCTTAGTTTTGGGTTCAATCTTGCGGTGTCCTCACCCAGTGACGGAAGGGGCAACGAGGCACGTATTGATTGTTGCCATCAAGGATACAAAGATGGGGTTTATGTCATATTGCTTGAGTTTATCCCTCTACATCATGTCATCTTACTTAAAGCGTTGCTCTGTTCTTATGAACTTAGTACTCTAGATGCAGGCAGGAGTCGGTCGATGTGTGGAGTAATAGTAGTAGATGTATAATCGTTTCGGTCTACTTGTCAGGGACATGATGTCTATATTCATGACCATTGCCTTAGATGTCTTCATAATTATGCGCTTTTCTATCAATTGCTGAACAGTAATTTGTTTACCCACTGTATGTTTTCTTCAAGAGAGAAGCCTGTAGTGAAACTTATGGCCCGCGGGTCTATTTTCCATCCTATATTTTTAGATCTATAAACCAAAAAACCCAAAAATACCTTGCTGCAATTTATTTATATTTACTTTATTTTGCTATTTTGTTTTTCTTTTATACCTATCTCTATTAGATCTCACTCTTGTTCGTGACCGTGAAGGGATTGACAACCCCGTTTTCACGTTGTGTGCAAGTGTTTGTTAGTTTGTGGAGGTGCATATATTGGAGACTTGCTTGTGCCTCCTACTGGATTGATACCTTGGTTCTTAACTGAAGGAAATACTTATCTCTACTTTGCTGCATCACCCTTTCCTCTTCAAGGGAAAAATCAATGCAAGCTCCAGAAGTAGCACTAGGCCGTGACACACTTCGGCTCGAAAGTAGAGCCCTTCGTTTAACACGGTTGATCTCTATCGTCACATCGCTTGACGTGGTCTATGGATGGTCGAACGGTTTACACCTACCTAGATTGTCAATTTTCGGCTTTCTGCATTGAGGCACTCTACCACTTAACCTCGTGGTGCTAGCGAAGTGGTTCTCCCATTACACCCTTAGCCTAATTTGTCGAGAACATAAGGGGTACACATAGGAGCCGGGCAACTCAACTATTGGCCGAAATCTAGGTTCGAGACTGGTGCATATAAAGCCAAAATCCAAGACGTCGAATAGTTCAGACTTATAATACAATTGTATCTTTAAAGAACTTCTTTGCAGCAAAGGGCCGGGCTTATAATGAAATACGACAAAGACCTTAAAGGGCATGGTTTCTTTATTTCATAGTTTCAAGCCTTTACATGCCCAATTGCACCAAGAGGAACTAAAAGAGTACAACGTAAGGAGGGAAAGGAAGAAGAAAAAGTACAGGGCGGGTATTGACATTGGGCTTCTAAGAACCCAGGCCGCATCTTGTCGCATGTCTGTGGTTCCGAGCTGTTGACCATCTTGTAGGCACCGATGATGGTGATTTAGGTCAGACTGGCGTAATCTCAGTCCTTTATGCGCTCCACGAGGTCTTGCAGGAGTTTGTTTGCGTGGTTTAGGCCACACTGGTGAATTTGTGGTGTTGGCTCTTTGACAGAGGCTTGGTGATGTGAGGGCTCGAAGCCACGTCGGTCTTTGGCCGAGTCGTTCCAACGTGTTGGTGGGATTTTCACTCCTCAATGGCCTAGGGAATCTTGAGTGCAAAATTATGCACCCTGGGGATGTAGTGCCCCATCCAGAGAGGGGACGCGAGGAGCAAGTATCCCTATAAGGTAAGGGGGTATGTTGCCAAGGTCGACTTGTGCAGCCAGGGTGCATTTCGGCGAGCTAGCAGTGTGTTTATCACCACGGGCTGCCTCCTTGGGTGCTTGTACCTCAGCTCCAAAAGCAGCGGTCTACTCCTCAGGCTGGAGTGAGCGCTCGGTGTTGCCATTGACTGTTATAACACCATTGGGTCCTGGCGTTTTCAGCTTGAGATTATCGTAATGCGGGACTGTGTTGAAGCATGCGAAGGCCGTGTGCCCTAAAAGCACGTGGTATCCGCTCCAGAAGGGGACGATATCGAAGATTAATTCTTCGCTTCTAAAGTTTTTGGTCGAGCCGAAGACTACTTCCAGGGTGACCGTGCCGGTGCAACAGGCTTCAATGCCTGGAATGACACCTTTAAAGGTGGTAGTGCTCGGGTTGATCCGAGATGAGTCGATGCCCATCTTCCTAACCATGTACTCATAGATGAGGTTGAGGCCGCTGCCTCCGTCCATGAGGACGCATGTCAAATGGAAACCATCGACAATTGGGTCCAGGACGAGTGTCGATGATCCGTCATGCCTTATGCTGGTCGGATGGTCATGCTTGTCAAAAGTGATCGAGAAAGCCGACCAGGGGTTGAACTTTGGGGCGACTGGCTCCATCGCGTAGATGTCCCAAAGTACCCGCTTCCTCTCCTTTTTGGGGATGTGGGTAACATAAATCATGTTGACATTGGTTACCTCATCAGGAAAGTTCTTTTGGCCTCCATTATTGGGTCGCCGAGGTTCATCCTCATCTTGACTACAGTTTTGGGTTTTACCTGGACCCTCTGCCACAACTTCCCACCTTGCATAAAGACCCAGCAATTCCTGTTGGTGTGGATTGCTGGTTTATCCTGGGTGCCATGGATTTGGCATGGCCCATCCAGGATCCTGTTGAGCTGCCTAGGTGATATGTTTCCAATGTATCCATAATTTTTTATTGTTCCATGCTGTTATATTATCAATCTTGGATGCTTTATATTCATTTACTAGCAACTTTATATCACTTTTTGGGACTAACATATTGACAAAGTGTCCAGTGCCAGTTGCTGTTTTTTGCTTGTTTTTTTACTTCACGGAATATCCATATCAAATGAAGTCCAAATGGCATGAAACTTTTTGGAGATTTTTTTCTAGACAGAAGTCAACCTGGGAGCCAAGGAAGTGCACGAGGGGAGGCCCGTGGGGCCCGCAAGGCACCAGGGGCGCCAGAGGCCCCTGGAGCGCCCTGGTGGGTAGTGAGGCCCAGGGGAGTGGACGAAAAACAATTGCAGCCACCGCAAGTTCCAGAACCACGAGATCTAAGCTAGAGCCCGTTTCTGGCACCTTGTCGGAGGGGGAAATAATCACAGAGGGGTTCATCCTCCTCATTGGTGCTCCTCCTATGATGCATGAGTAGTTTATCACAGACCTGCGGGTCCGTAGGTAGTAACTAGATGGCTTCTTCTCTCTCTTTGATCTTCAATACAATGTTCTCCTCGATGTTCTTGGAGATCTATTTGATGTAATGACTTTTTGCAGTGTGTTTGTTGGGATCCAAAGAATTGCAACTTTATGATCAGTTCTATCTAGGAATATTATTTGAGTCTTCTCTGAACTCTTTTATGGATGATCTTTATAGTCTCGTATTTCTTATCTGAAACTTTCATTTTGTTTGGCCAACTAGATTGTTTTTTCTTGCAATGGGAAGAGGTGTTTTGTGATGGGTTCGATCTTGCGGTGCTCAATCTCAGCGACGGAAGGAGAAGTGACACCCATGTATCATTGCCATTAAGGATAAACATATGGGGTCTATTCCTACATGAATAGATCTTGTCTACATCATGTCATCGTTCTTATTGCATTGCTCCTACTGGACTGATAACCTTGGTTTCATAACTGAGAGAAATACTTACCTTTGTTGTGCTGCACCATCCTCTCCTCTTCGGAGAAATACCAACACAGATACAAGCATTCAAAAAGGACCAAATCTGAGATCCCTTTTCTGCACAACTCCAAATGTCCTAAAATTTTACGGAGAATTATTTTGGAATATATAATAAATACTGGGCGAAGAAATACCAGGAGGGGACCCACCAGGTGGCCACAAGCTTGGGGGCGCGCCCTACCCCACATGGCGCACCACCTGAGCTTGTGGGCCCCCTGGCCACCCTCTGGTGCCCATCTTCTGCGATATGAAGAGGTCTGGCCTCGAAAAAAATGAGGAGAAGGCTTTCAGGACGAAGCGTCGCCGTCTCAAGGTGGAACCTGAGCAGAAGCAATCTAGGGCTCCAGCGGACAATTCTACTGGGGAAACTTCCCTTAGGGAGGGGGAAATCGAAGACATTGTCATCACCAACGATCCTCTCATCATGGGAGGACCAATCTTCATCAACATGTTCACCAGCACCATCTCAACTCAAACCCTAGTTCATCTCTTGTATTCAATCTTTGTCTCAAAACCCCAGATTGGTGGTACGTGTGGGTCTATCAAGTTCATAATCACAAATCTCATTTTCATCTCCCACACTTCTAAAACATTTTTACAAAAACACCAAAATATTTTCTTTTTTATTTGCCTTCTTTTTCGTTTTCGTTTGCCTTTGTCTCATTTGTTCTTTTGTTTGCGTGTGACCCTATTTGCATAGTCACGATGTCTCAAGAAAATACGAAATTGTGTGATTTTTCTAATACTAATTGTCGTGGAATTGACACGTCAGATGTCCTCATGAAAGGACTTAGTCGTGGAGCCATCGCGACGGGTTAGCTTGAAGGGGTTAAACCGGACAAGGGACACGGGAGTTTTATACTAGTTCGGCCCCTTCGATGAAGGTAAAAGCCTACGTCTAGTTGTGATGGGATTGATTGAGTTTCGATGACCAGGGAGCAAATAAGCTTTGCCTAGGTCTCGAGTTGTTGTTTCTTGTTCCTGAACCGCCACCGGGTCGTCTCTTTATATACATAGGTTGACGCCCGGCCGGTCTATAGAGTCCCGAGGCCGACTCATACACAGTGTCCGGCTCGGTCTCTCATTTCCTAGCTTACAATACAAGTTACATAACCATGGCGGTTTACCACTATGGGCCCTAATCCGCCTTTGGGCTCTGGGCTTCTAAGTTTCTTTAGTAACACGCCATCTTCTGGGTCTTCATGGGCTTCAATATAGTTGAGGGTGAACCAGGCCCTCCTGGCCGGTTTACACTCAGTAGTTATATCCTCAACATTAGGCCCCAGATTGATTTGAACCTGTTCATGCCAATCTTCAATACGTAAAGAAATTCTGTGAACATCTCCTTATATTCTCGTAAACCGCCATGATGTCTTCTCCTGTAAACTTTGTTAAACCGCCGTGATGTCATCCTCTAGACACAGCAATGGATCATCATGACATCATCTCTGTAAACAAGATTAAAAAGATTCCCTTCATTAATGGTATCCTGAAGATCGAGGCGACAGGCGCGCCCTCCTTGCCGCTTCAGGCTCCTCGATTCTTGCGCCTACCACTTATCCCTTTCTCCTTATAAATAAAGCCTGCGGGTCTTCCCATTCTCTCCCCTTGCCTCTTCTTCTTCCGCTCGTGAACCCCTACTGCTCGAGCTCCGCCGCCACCACAGAGCGCACCATCATCGTCGTCCCCGGCCGCTGCATCACCCTGAATTGAACCAGAGTTTGCGGCATCCCTCCGCAGTAGATCTGTACTGGTAAGTTTTCCCTTCCTGCATCTTCACATCTATGCTAGGGTTAACGAGTTCATCTGTATAGTTCCTCGTCCGTCTCAGTTCTTCGTTTTCACTCCTGTCGCGGTTTCTTTCATCCAACAGTAGCATAGATCTCGTGCGGTAGTTGCTCCATATCCATTTTCAGTATTAGTAGATCTTCCTCCTTTGTAAAGAATCCTCAGTAGAGCACACGACCTTCTCTGTTCTGCTTAACGCCATTATAGGACGCATAAATTTTTCTTTATTGAAGCATGGTAGATCCAAATTAATTTCATCATTGTGTGAAAACTGTTTCTGTCAACACTTAGCAGATTTTCATCTCTGGCTCCTCCACCTAAAGGCGGTTTAAATCTTTAGCAGTTGGTAATCTGCCATATAACATTAGCCCTCACTTAAACCGCCACCTTATTTTGAGTAGAAAATCTCCGGTTTAACTCACATATACGCCTTCATCAAATTCCCCAGTTTAATCACTGATCAACCATCCATCATAAACCGGCCTTCATTTTTCCTTTCAGTTTGTTTCCAGGATGACCAAGCAATTCGCCGCTTGCAGCTGGGTCCCGTCCTGGATCACGGAAACACAGATCAATGGATATATAGTAACGGGCGCTTTAGCTTCAAAAAATTTCCTTCATTGGCGGGTTCCTAGCCCTGAGTGCCCTCTTGAGCCTCAAGATGGAGAAGTTATTGTTTTTATGCAGCACCTAGATCGGGGCTTCAGCCCTCCCAGATCAAAAAAATTCTGGGATGTCCTTGTGAGCTTCCAACTCCATCCACAAGATATTGGATGAAATTCCGTATCAAATTTATGCAACTTTCAAGTATTTTGTGAAGTTTACCTTCAAGAAGAACCATTTGTTGAGCTCTTCCGTGACTTTTTCCATCTAAACCGCCGAACTGAGTTTTCTGATGCTCCTAACACGGAACTTGGTGGGGTATCAATCCAGAAGAGGAAGGAAGTTGATTTCCCACATGCCTCACACCACAGTCATCCCAAAGACTGGAACCAAACTTGGTTTTATTGTCAGAGCACTACCCCTGCTGGAGAAAATCCCTTGCCGGGTTACCGTCCTCACCGGCTTAGCAACGGCCACCCGTTACCTCGACGATTGACTGCCAAAGAACGGCAAACTTACGCACCTCAACTCGCCAAGCTCCGGGCTCTATTGGCCAACGGTTTGACTGGTGTTGATCTCATTCGTTGTTGGGTGAAATGGCACATCCTACCCGTAAGTTGCCACTCCGGATTAATGCATGAGTATACCGGTGACGCCAAGGACCCTCAGCGGTTTAATGAAATAGAAATGACTGATGATGAAGTCACCGAATTCGTGAAGAAGATGTTAGATGAACCAATCGCCGCATGCAGCCAAACCGGGCTGGCCCCCTTCTACACTGCCAACAAACCACCAGCGGTAAAGATGTTAACTTTGTGCTTTCTTGATCCGCCTCCGCTTTAACTTTGTTCTAATAAATCTTTGTTTAACTTTTACAGGCCAATAGTTCCTTTTGGAAAAGGAAGGCTTTAGATAAACCGGCAAGGGCTCCTCGTCCAAAGAGCAAAGTTATAAAGAGAGCAGCCAAGAAGAAGACCGGCGAAACTGCTGATCCACCCGAGGATGTTGAAGATTCGGATCAAGAGGTAGAACTTGACTCCCTTGGTTCCCTTTTCATACATCTTAAAGAGAGCAGCCGTGCGGACCATGTTGTGGTAATCTCTCTTTCCTCCGATTCAGATCTTGTGCCGGTTCAAAGATTTCGCCGTGCAGTTCGGAAAGTGAAATACTCTCACCTTCTTGCTTATTTGGATCCAAAATTTTCTTTGAAGACACAGCAACCTGAAGGGCGTCGCACAACCCGACATAGTGGCCAACAAGTCACCTCTTCCGGTTTACTGGATACACCAACCCGGAAGCGTCATCAGAGGTTACTTGTTCTCCCCAAAAAATTTATCCTTTGAAGGGTTTATTCCGATACCCGCTTAAACCGTATGATCCGAATTACCAGGCGTCTTCCAACTCGTCTGGCGGTTCATCAACCACTCAGCTGCCTCCCCTCAAAACCGTCGCTGGGTAAGTGCATTGTTTTCCAGTTTATTTCTTCATGTACCGTTTTATCATACTAATCTTTATTTTGATGTTGTAGCGTCAAGGCCCGTTTGAGCAAGAAAGCCAAGACCAGCGGCCCCACTGACGATGTTGATCCGGAGAAGACCCCAGAAAATGCTGGCGAAAATCCTAATATTGTCATAGATGACTCTGCTCTGCAAGACCCAACTACTGATGCTAATCCGCCGGAGGCTGACCCGGCTACACATGTTGATACATCAAGTCCATGTGCCACGCCTCCCAGTCCAGTAGCTGATCCGCTGAATTCAGCTCTTAATCCGCCAAGCCCTACTACCAATCCGCAAAGCCCAGCGAAAGATAATGTCAATCCACCGAGCCCAGCCAAAGATGATGATGATGTTATTGTCACTGGCACTGCTTATACCGCCCCAGGCAATCCAGTTGCTTTATCAAAACATACTGCCAAGGACGAATTTGCTGTTATGGGCAAGGGGAAGGGGAAGACCGATTTATCAAGCTATGCTAATATTCCTGCTCAGGATATTCATTCTGGATTCTTGAACCGGCTTTACACCAGTCGAGATTATGAGGCCGGTTTGGTCAATCTGATGAAGGAATGTTATGAGGTAATCTTCCAAGCACCTTCAACTTTATTCTGTACATTCATTGTATTGTAGCCCCCAAGGGCCGGTTTGTCTTGTGTAGACAAACTGGGACTTTTATATTCCATTCTGTACTTTGTTGACTTTCCTTGTATATTTTCTTGATCAAACACACATTAGCCCCCAAGTGCCAAGATTAAAACTTGTATTGATCTTTGGGACTTCAAACAATCAGTACTAAAGAAGCAAGTCGCATTAGCCCCCAAGTGCCAAGTGTATAACTTGTTATATGCTTGGGACTTTTGATAAATTATTGACATGCTCCTCATCTTACTGTGGCAGGCTGATATAAATCACCAAGGCTCTCAAATTGCCGATCTTCAAGAGAACATCAAGTCCCAACAAGCAGAAACGTCCAAGGCAAAAGATGAGCTTAAAACCGCTTTGGCAGCCATGGAACAACTCAAAGAAGGGTTCAAGACGGAGCGTGCCAACTGGGAGACTAAGAAGAATGCATTGCTGAAGCGGGCAGAAGATGCCAAGTCAGCTCTTAAACTGGTGGCGGAAGAGCTAACTGGGTTGAAGCACCAAGTGAATGCCATGATTTCTGTAGTGTTTGGTAAGTACTCCTGCCAAGGCTTCTGCAATGACCATTTTTGTAATTTGGCAGTTTAACATGAAATTCTTAAACCGGTGCAGGTGGCCGCATTGCTCATCTAGGCTCTGACATGCGGATGAAGCTGAAGGCAGCATATACTCTGATTGAACAACTGTATACCGGTGCCCAACGGGTTATCTGTGCAGCCTCATACAACAATCCAGCCCCGACATTGATCAGGGACACTCTGGCAAGGTTATCCATGACGCCAAAATAGATAGAAGAGATGAAGAGATCCGTTGCCAGGGTTGGCGCTTTGTTGGCCCTTACTCGAGCCAAAGCATGGATAGCTGACCTGGATCCGTTTGATATCGCCAAGGGTTTTCCTAGTGAACAAGAAAACGGGGCAGAGTTTGATAACGAAGCCCTAAAAAATGTGACAAGGGAGATGCGTCCTCTGGCGAGTCAATTGGCAGAAGAAGCAAACTTGATTGTTCACCGGTCCTTCTATGATGCCAACAACAAACGGATTGACACTGTCATGCCGGAAGTGCAAAATCTTATCCCGCCAATTCGTAAGCACACTTATGCCCCTGACGTTGATCCGGCTGAACTTATAAGTGAAGAGGCTGTCTTTCAGGCTTTAACCCGGATTGACTGGACCACCGTTTACTTCCAGCCACTGGATGGGGAGGAGGAGACTGAACCGACGCCAGATGATCCATCAACTTCACGTTAACATGGTGATGAGGCTTGATCCGGCAATCTGGCTGATGCTTCATGAACTTTGTTCTGTGAAAAAAAAAACAATTCCATATTTTGGGCCTTAAAGCGCCTTGTAATAGGCTAGTTAAAATACTCTGGTCTGCTGCCATCGTGCACTGGGATATACTTTGTTTGATCCGCCGTGCCAATTTTAGTGCTGGCTTATATATCTTCATAATATTATGCAATCCCTATGTCTGCATAAAAAGATCTGTCCGGGCGGTTTACAGCTGGACGGGTCATAGTGCCCAAAATAAAGCCTGGCTAATAACCAAAGCGGAATAAATATGGAATAACTCATACCTGTGATATGAAATCACTTAGTAAGGGTGAAAAGCCAAATCTTTGGCTGTTATATCCCTTAGTAATGATGTGATGAATAAGTCATGCTGGGTTACGATGAACACCAGATGATCATACTGGCGACATATAGTCAAAGCCAGGTCGGGTTTTGTAAACGCCTATTTGATAAGATGGTCTGACAACTTATAGTTGAAAGCCAAGCCGGGTTAACAAACACCGGGTTAACATGATGACTAAAAAATCCACACCGGGTCAAAGAACACCAGTTCAAGGTAAATTCATCAAAAGGTGAAAACTTAGCAAAAAAGCAAACAAGAAACCATGTAGTCAAGGCTTTTCAAGGGCTGCCAGGCCCAAATTCGAGGCTTTTCATGGGCTGCCAGGCCACTAAGTTAAACCATTTTGCAAAGCCTTTTAAGATGAGCCTCCAACTAACCAATCGTCATTTTAACTTTGAAAAGTTCAGGGTCTGTATAAGATTGACTTGTCAAATGTTCGGCGGGTCGTGCCAGGATTACCTGGACAGGAGTGGCTTACTTGATGAAGGCAGGTTAACCCGGGGTTTTAGGTGAATACACCAGGCTTCCAAGACGTGGGTCGATACCCAATTACAAGGGTCCTTTCAAACTCTTTGTGGCTTTTGCACAAAAGAGCCCCCAAGTAACTTTGTGAGCTGTGCTCAATGGGTGCCTATGTTTGAGCTGTGCATAACATCCAGACTCTCTTTGGCCCCTTGGGTGTGAAGCTCCCAAGCTGTGTTGTGGCATGATAGCCGGTTTAATAGGTAGTACTTCGCTTTGTCAGCTGAAGCCCCCATATAAATAAAGAGATGTGAAGACAAAACGGCAGAGGCCCTGCTTATAGCAAGGATGCCGGTTTATTATATTGATCATAATATATACATTGTTGAAATATGTACATAAGAAAAGCCTATGGCTCAAGTGTAGTAAGGGCAAAGGAGAGCTATGTTCCACGGCCGCCGGGTCTCCTCCTCAGAACTGCGTGAGTCTTCTCGAACGTCAATGAGGTAGTATGATCCGTTGTACAGATTTTTGCTGACCACAAAGGGTCCTTCCCAAGGTGGGGATAACTTGTGCATATCGGTCTGATCCTGGATGAGCCGGAGCACCAAGTCGCCTTCTTGAAAGGTTCGTGTCTTAACCCGGCGACTGTGATAACGCCTCAGGTCTTGTTGATAAACCGTCGATCGAGCCAAAGCCATGTCCCGTTTCTCATCTAACAGGTCCAGCGCCTCTTGGCGTGCTTGCTCATTATCCGCTTCAACATAATTGGCAACCCGGGGCGAATCATGACGAATATCACTTGGGAGGACGGCCTCCGCCCCGTAAACCATGAAGAAAGGTGTATAACCCGTAGATCGGTTTGGGGTGGTGTTTATACTCCATAACACAGATGGTAATTCTTCCACCCAACAACCCGGCGTCCGTTTCAAATGAACCATGAGCCGGGGCTTGATACCCTTCAGGATTTCTTGATTCGCCCTCTCAGCTTGACCATTGGATTGGGGATGAGCCACGGACACTACATCAAGCCGGATGTGCTCTCGTTGACAAAACTCCTCCATCTCACCTTTAGAAAGGTTCGTGCCATTATCTGTAATAATGCTGTGTGGAAAACCAAAATGGAAAATGATCTTTTTGAGAAATTGAACCACCGTGGCTGCACCACACTTGTTGATGGGCTCCGCTTCAACCCATTTAGTGAACTTGTCAACCGCCACCAACAGGTGGGTCTTCTTATCCTGGGAGCGCTTAAAAGGTCCCACCATATCAAGCCCCCAAGTGCCAAACGACCAAGTGATAGGAATCATCCGTAGCTCCTGAGCCGGAACATGAGCTCGACGTGAAAATTTCTGACAAGCGTCGCAGTGCTTTACCAGATCCTCCACATGAGCATGAGCTGTCAACCAATAGAACCCATGACGAAAAGCTTTAGCCACCAGGGACTTTGAACCGGCATAGTGACCACAATCCCCTTCATGGATTTCACATAGAATTTCTTGCCCTTCTGCAGGAGAAATACAATGTTGGAATATGCCTGAAACACTGGAACGGTGTAACTCGCCATTGTGAATAACCATGGACTTGGACCGCCGGATTATCGGTCTGGCGAAAACCTCATAATCTGGTAACTCGCCCCGGTTCATATACGCCAAATATGGAACCATCCAATCCGGAATGGTATGTAAACCAGCCACCAATTGGGCCTCTGGATTAGGAACAGCTAAATCCTCCTCTGTAGGCAACTTAACAGACGGGTTATGCAAGATATCTAAAAAGGTATTGGGTGGTACCGGTTTACGCTGAGATCCCAGCCGGCTTAAAGCATCTGTTGCCTCATTTTTGCGTCGGTCAATGTGCTCAACCTGATAACGTTTAAAGTGACCTGCCACAATATCCACCTCGCGTCTGTAAGCCGCCATGAGTGGATCCTTAGAATCCCAAGTACCAGAAACTTGCTGAGCCACCAGATCAGAAACTCCAAAACAGCGAACCCGGCTTAAGTTCATTTCCTTAGCCACCCGGAGACCGTGGAGTAAGGCCTCGTACTCAGCTACATTGTTAGTATAAGGAAACATTAAGCGGAGAACATAACAAATTTTATCACCTCGGGGGGAAGTAAGAACAACTCCAGCCCCCGAGCCTTCCAATTACCTGGATCCATCAAAGTGTATAGTCCAGTATGTATTATCCGGTTTGTCCTCTGGTACCTGTAACTCGGTCCAATCATTGATGAAGTCAACAAGTGCCTGTGACTTGATTGATGTCCGAGGCATATACTCCAACCCGTGCGGGCCAAGCTCAATTGCCCACTTTGCAACCCGGCCAGTTGCCTCCCTGTTCTGAATTATATCACCCAAAGGAGCTGAACTGACCACTGTAATGGGATGGCCTTGAAAGTATTGTTTAAGCTTCCGACTTGCCATAAAAACCCCATAAACCAGCTTCTGCCAATGCGGATACCATTGCTTTGACTCGATAAGTACTTCGCTGATATAGTAAACCGGCCGTTGAACCGGATATTCCTTACCAGCCTCCTTGCGCTCCACCATAATTGCCACACTAACAACGCGGGCATTAGCAGCCACATACAATAACAAGGGCTCTTTGTCAACCGAAGCAGCAAGAACCGACGGTTCAACCAACTGCCGCTTTAAGTCCTCAAATGCCGCATTGGCTGCATCACTCCAGACGAAATCATCTGTCTTTTTCAACATCTGGTACAAAGGAATCGCCTTCTCTCCCAATCGGCTGATAAACCGGCTAAGGGCTGCAATTCGACCCGCCAGACATTGAACATCGTTGATACACTTTGGTTTAGCCAAAGATGTAATCGCTTTGATTTTTTCCGGATTAGCCTCAATACCTCTGTTGGACACCAGAAAGCCTAAGAGCTTACCTACCGGAGCACCAAAAACACACTTGTCCGGATTAAGCATCATTTTGTAAACCCGAAGACTGTCAAATGTTTCCTTTAGGTCATCTATCAAGGTTTCCTTCTTCCTGGATTTTACCACAATGTCATCCACATATGCATGAACATTACGCCCAATCTGCGTGTGAAGACAATTTTGCACACAACGCTGATAAGTTGCCTGGGCACTTTTGAGCCCAAAGGGCATAGAAACATAGCAGAAGGCTCCAAAGGGAGTGATGAAGGTTGTCTTCTCCTGGTCCTTAACTGTCATTTTAATCTGATGATAACCTAAATAAGCATCCAAGAAACTTAGGTGCTCACAACCCACCGTCGCATCGATAATCTGATCAATACGCGGGAGAGCAAAAGGATCTACCGGACAAGCCTTGTTCAAATCTGTGTAGTCCACACACATACACCAAGTGCCGTTTTTCTTAAGAACGAGAACCGGATTAGCCAACCACTCAGGGTGAAATACTTCGATGATAAATCCAGCAGCCAACAGCCGGGCTACCTCCTCACCAATGGCCTTGCGTCTTTCTTCGTTAAAGCGGCGAAGAAATTGCTTGACCGGTTTAAACTTGGGATCAATATTGAGAGTGTGCTCAGCGAGTTCCCTCGGTACACCTGGCATGTCAGAAGGCTTCCATGCAAAAATGTCCCCGTTCTCACGGATGAACTCGATGAGCACGCTTTCGTATTTCGGATCTAGATTGGTGCTGATGCTAAACTGTTTGGATGAATCGCCAGGAACAAAGGCAACAAGTTTAGTCTCATCAGCCGGTTTGAACTTCATGGTCGGGTCATGTTCAGTGGTGGGCTTCTTCAGAGGGGTCATGTATGCCGGATCAACATTGTCTTTATAAAACTTCAGCTCCTCTGTAGCACAAACCAACTCAGCATAAGCCGCATCACCTTCCTCGCAATCCAAAGTGATCTTTCGACTTCCATGTACTGTTATAGTCCCCTTATGACCCGACATTTTGAGCTGTAAATAGATATAGCAGGGTCTCGCCATGAATTTTGTGTAAGCCGGCCGTCCAAACAGTGCGTGATACGGGCTCTGGATCTTCACCACCTCAAAGGTCAAATTTTCAGACCTGGAATCATGCTCATCTCCAAACACAACCTCCAAAGCGATCTTGCCAACACGATATGCCGATTTACCCGGTAATACACCATGAAAAGCAGTGTTGGACGGTTTAAGACTCTTGTCTGTCAACCCCATGCGACGATAAGTCTCATAGTACAGGATGTTGATACTGCTCCCTCCATCCATCAGGACTTCGGTAAACTTGTAACCTCCCACCTGAAGCGCTACCACCAAAGCCAGTTGACCCGGATTGTCAACACGGGGCGGATGATCCTCTCTGCTCCACACAATGGGCTGTTCGGACCATCGTAAATAACGTGGAACTGCCGGTTCAACAGCATTAACCACCCTTTTGTGAAGCTTCTGATCGCGCTTACATAGGCTAGTAGTGAACACATGATACTGCCCACCATTCAACTGCTTGGGGTGACTTTGATAACCTAACTACTGCTGATTTCCTTGATTATTCTGTTGGCCATTACCACCTTGGTTATTCTGGTTGCCCTGATTATTCTGAAATCCAGAGTTTGAACCGCCGCCACCATGAAAACCTGGACCTGAAACGCCCGAGGGACCCTGATCATACTGGAAGACATCAGAATTCTTGAACTCCTTCATGATATAACAATCTTTCCAAAGATGTGTGGAAGGGGCCTCCTTGGTCCTATGCTTTGGGCAGGGCTGGTTTAACAAACGCTCCAGATTCATCCCTCCTCCGCGCTAGGGCGATTTACCTTTACGACGCTGCATATTGGTGTTAGCCACAAGATCTGAACTATCTGCCTTGCGCTTACCGTTATTCCCATGGCCTCCTTGGTTGTGATGCTGTCCCTTTGCACCACCGTTCTTCTTTCCCTTCTCCGATTTATCTTCATCAGAATCGGGATCCTTGGTATTATCAGAATCGGCATATTTGACCAAGTATTCCATAAGGGTTCCCATGTCATTGCAGTGGCGCTTGAGCCGTCCCAACTTCATCTTTAGCGATTTAAACCGGCAATTACGCTCCAGCGTTATGATCGCTTGACCAGCGTTAATCCGGTCGGACGAATGCAGAACTTCTGAAACCCGGTGCACCCAATGAGTTGTTGACACGTTCTCCCCTTGGACACATGCATCCAGATCCACAATGGACATAGTCTGTTTGCATGTGTCTTCGAAATTAGCTATAAACCGGGCCTTCAACTGATCCCATGACTCGATGGAGTTGGCTGGTAAGTTTTTCAACCAAGTACGGGTTGTCCCTTCCAACATCATCGTGAAGTACTTTGCACAGGCCACTTCATCCACATCCAGCATCTCCATTGCCATCTCATAACTCCCGACCCACGCCTCAGGTGGCTGATTCGCGGTGTAATTAGGCACCTTACGTGGACCCTTGAAATCCTTGGGCAGTCGCACATTACGGAGAGCCGGAATGAGACACGACACTCCCTAGGAACTAAAAGCAAGCCCGGTACCTCGGTCTATTGACGTCGCTGGCTGAACTAGGGCGGGTTGATAATGACCCGCATATTGTGCTGCGAAAGCGGCCTGCCTTCGTGCTCTGCCATTATCCACCACGTCTTGATCATTACGGCGCCGCGCACTGCTAGACACTTCCGGTTCATCCATGTGCCTGCTATAGCTTTTGCTCGGACGAGGGGTTGAATGAATTCTATCTCGGCTATAAGAATAAGCCTGCTGTTGCACCACGGCGGTTTGAAGAAGATCCCTGGCCCGCCGCGTCTCAACCGCTGCCAGCGAATCGCCCTCCATCAGAATGGCTGCCAGGCGAGATGCCACAGCAATCATGTTATCCAAAGGGGTCAAGAAGTGACCTGGTGGTGTGGACATGTATTGCGGTAGGTTATCCGTTCATCGAGGTGGTTCCATTATTCGTGGTTGATCCGGCGCTGCCCTAAGCGCGTCGGTCCGGTTTGCAGCTGCCGGATTACTCGGCCCAGCCCCCAGTGTGTTAAAGAGATTCAAACCTTCAAAGACAGGCTGCATACGCGATCGGTACTTCCTTCGGATTACGTCGTTTGATGCATTCTGATCCAACATGAGCCGGTAATTATGCGTCTGTATCTGCCGTGACTGGGCAACCAAAGCGGCCCGTTCTTCAGCCATCCTAGCATCCTGAATTGCTAGGTCTTCCTTAGCCTGCGTTATCTGATCCTTCAGCTTTGCAATGTCCGCACTATGCTGATCCTGGATCTCCGGGGTAACTGCTGTGCTTAACAAGGTTGCCCAGGCATCCATTAAACTGGAGAGAAAGTGAGTCGGTCGGCGCGCCGAGGCTCCTGCCGCGGCCGCTGATCCGGCATTCATTGTCGCTGTAGATGAAGACTGCAAAGTGGGCTGTGTTCTGGCCATGTAAATAGCAACCCGACTTGGCGGTTCAAGGAGGTCCGGAATACTGTTGCCATCGGAATATCCTTCGAACACACCATCATGAATTGGGCATAGGGACTCAGTTTCGCCAATGGATGACTCGCCGTCGGAATAAACAGTCGTCTCTCCTTCAGGCACTGGTTCAGATGCGAACCCATGGACACATCCTACGAACGCACGCTTCATGGCAGGCTTAACCTGGGCAGGACTCGCACGCTGAGCCGTCTCGACGAGGTCGGTGCAGATGTCCGGCTCAGGGCCCGGTTCGCCGATCTTGCCGATGAAGACATGAATTCCGCCAAAGGGTGTCAGGACCCCGACTCAATGTCACATCGATCTAGCCTGTAACACCTCATAACACTTTGCGGCCTCACGCACGGTATTCCCACGGGTGTCGCCTTACCTTTGCCCGGGACCGTTTGCGCCTTTTGGCTCACGTATATGATGATGTTGCTAGCATCCATATGATAAGGAGCCCGGGCTGACATGACTAGTCGTAAACCCAAAGTGGCACAGACTTACAGGGACAGGCATCCATGACCCAGCATCGAACGTGTCGGTCATCAGCAAGTGGGTCCGGGCTGTAGCACTGGGCTAGCAGGACTCCGGTAAACCGGGCTGTAGCGGGCTAACAGGGCTCCGGTACTCAATGCGTGACATTTCCCCGAAGGGACAGACACATGAACAAAGAAGGACACATGCCGGCCAGCCTAAGTGTTCCGGAGCAGTAGCAAGCTACCATGGCTCAATGGAAACACTAGGAGACATTTCCCAGTAAGAGCGGCTACTAAAGATAAACAACTAGATAGTCAGATCCCACACATACCAAGCATTTCAATCATACACACAATATGCTCGATATGTGCAAATACAACAAGGCATCACAACATGACTCTACGACACAAGTACTTTATTTAAAGGCTCAGAGAGCCATACATAACATACATACAAGTACGGGTCAGACCCACATTCAAGTCATACAGTCATACAAACCAGCAGCGGAAGTAACTTGTCTGAGTACAGACAACTAGTAAAATAAAAGAGGCTTGGAAAGCCTAGCTATACTACGTGGACCTTCACAAGCTCAGGATTACCACCTGGGCCTTAGTCTACTCGTCGATGTCAACGTCTACGAAGAACCCATCAGAAGGGGTTGCAGCGCCTTCTGTAAAATGTAAATTATAGCAACATGAGTACAAAGGTACCCAGCAAGACTTACGTCAGATCCTACATACATGCACATTATCAAGAAGGGTTGGTGGAGTTGTTGCAGCAAGCCAGCTTTGACTCTTGGCTAAACTATCCTACAAGACTCCAACTTGAAATGGTTTTGCGCACACGAGTCCACTACTCACCACTTCAATACACCACCGAGGATCCACCTCCGTCATCCTTCGGAAGAGCCATCCTCGGCACTCACGCTTATCTTGAGATTTTTAGTAGTATCCATTCACTTGTCCATGAACTGTATAAGCAACCAAGTAGTCCTTTACCGCGGATGTGGCTATTCGAATAGATCATGTTAACCCTGTAGGGGTGTACTTCTTCATACATGTTTCCACCACTTAGCGTCTGCACACGACATGTGCTCGGCAGACTTCAAGCGAAAGCCGACGTGGGTGTAGACCACGACCTACCTAAACACCTAAGTCTCTAGTCCAGGTTTATCGCCTATCCAGGTTCCATCCGCAGGGAGTCCGGCCGAGGTTTCCCATACGGCCCCGAACGATGTGTACAGGGTTCCCGAGATACCTAACGGGTATTCGGTACACCGTGCCACGTACCTACCGCATCACAGCCCACCCCACGGGTCAGCGCTGTCCACGGCCTCCAGTAAGCTACAAACACCAGAAACTACTTGCAACTCCTGGACAGAGGACTAGGGTGAATAAGAAGTCGAGCGGGGTCATATTTCAGGGCCCAATGCATGGTAGTAGCTGAATCTTAAATCACGCATACAGATCTCAGTTCTTAAGGCCGGCTTCAATGAAACAACCCACCATGTACTCCTACATGGCCTCTCATCGATACCTTTACCAAATCGTGTTCACCACATCACTCTCATTACCGACATGATCATTTCACTCTAGCCCATCACCCAGATGAACCAGACCTGACACGACTCTAAGCATAGCAGGCATAGCAAGGTAGGAACAACACATACATATGGCTCAATCAATTCCTACACATGCTAGTGGGTTTCATCTAATTACTGTGGCAATGACAGGTCATGCAGAGGAAATGGGTTCAACTACCATAGCACACAACAGTTTAACACGCGTTGTCTTAATGCAGTAAAAGAGAGCAAGAGCGAGAACATGGGATTGTATCGATATGATCAAATGGTTGGTTGCTTGCCTGATGGATCGATGCACAGATACGGTTCTTCGCTAGGGTAATCACGGTACTCCTCGGAGGCAGACCCTGCCGCAAAGAACACCGATACACAACCATCACCAAACAATGTGCGACAATATGATGCATGCATGAAACATGGCAATATGAGTGTGTTGGGCTAATGCAACTAAAACCAGATGGGTTTGAATCAATTTGAACCAAAGATTCAAATTTCAAACTCATAAATGGCCCTTTAAAGTGTTTTATCTTGTTCTGCACTAAACCTCGAGTTAGCTTGTTTAAACATGCATGAAACTAGTACAGATGGATAGATTGGATTTTTCTGATCATTTTTCATATATAATTTGTTTGATTTGGAGCTACGGTTGAATTTATATGAATTTTTGAAGTTTGCAACAATTTCTGGAATTTATAAATCATTTTAGATTTATTTTAATTTCAGAAAAGGTTTACTGCGTCAGCATGAGGTCATGCTGACCTCAGCAAGTTAACAGACCCGGTCCAGGTCAAACTGACCAGTGGGTCCAGGGTGTCAGTGGGTAATTAACTAATTTAATTTAGTTTAAACTAATCTGGATAATTAACAGAAGGGGGGGCCACCTATCATTGACTCAACAGAGTCAACCAGGGCCCACCCGTGGTCAAAGTCAAAACGGATGCACCAGCGTTTAGCCGCCGGCGAGCCCGACGCGGCGGCGGAAGTGGTTTTGGCCGTTCCGGCCACCAAATGGGTCGCGGAGACCATCGGAGTGGAGCTGAGGACGAGCCGCGACTCTTGGTGGAGTCAGTTGGGGTCGGGGTGGCCGGAGTTGGCGCCGGCGACGACCTAGGCGGTCACCGGAGTTCGGGTGAAGGAGAACTCGGGGCTAGGGTGTGCGGTGAGGTGCGGGAAGTGCACGGTTGGACTCAACGCAACGTGGTGAGTGCGTTGGACACCGTGAGTTGGCCGGAGGATGGCCGGGAGCACGTCGGCGACGAGATCCGCGGCGGTGCGTGCGGGTGATCTTCGTGCGGTGGCTACATGACTCGGGGGCGAGAGAGGAAGGGTAGGAGGGGTAGCTAGGCTCACAGAGCACCCGTAGAGGACACCGGTGCGGTCGGGGACGAGCTGATGCGGCGACGGCGTTGAAAGGGATCTCCGGCGACGGCGAACTCGGGCGAGGTCGGTGCGGTGGACTCGGGCCTCACGAGCACGCGGGGCTCGGTTAGCTTGACGAAGTGGACGGCGGCGGAGCTCCTGGACACCACGAGACGGAGCACGGGCGGCGGGGAGCGCGGCTACGACGATGGAGCGGCGGCGGTGGCGTCGGCCATGGCTGGGGAGCGCGAGGGGGAGGAGCTGGAGAGGAGAGCAGGTGTCTGGGGGGTTCGGGAGAGCGAGGGGGAGCGATCCACGTCGTTAGCCGGGCGAGTGGAGCGGCGAGGCGGCGAGCAGGTGCGTGGCACCCATGCGGTGCTCGCCGTCGAGCACCTGCCTGCCTGCCTGGCCGGGAAGCAGCTCGCTGGCGCGGCGCTGGGCTGGGCCGGCAGGTGGGCCGGGTTGCGGCGCCAGGTAAGTTTTTCCTTTCTGTTTTTTTTCTTTTTCTATTTTTCTGCAACTTTGTTGAATTATTAAAAATACCTAGGCAACTCCTAAAATCACCAAACTGCTCCTGGTCCAAATTTGGAATATTTCCAACATGAAACATTTCAGTTTAGGAATATTTGAGCATTTGAAATATTTTATATAATTTTAAATGCCCAAATTCAAATACTTATCATTTAATTCAAAGACCCTAAGATGACCTAGAAAATTGTGCAACACTTTTGGCAGAGGTTCTGAACCAAGACAAAAATGATGGACATTTTAGAAGGGCATTTCAGGTTCATTGAAAAAGTTTTTAGTAAACCCTAGTTGGTTTCAGAGGGGGCTGGGGGTTCTGACATCCCCATTTCAGGTTTTTGATGAAAGGATAGACATGATGCAACACTCTAATGCATGAACTAGCTAGGGTGTGACAACTCACCCCCACTCAAAAGAATCTCGTCCCGAGATTTGGGTTCCTCCGGGAAGAAGGCGGGATACTCGAGTCGAAGACGATCCTCCCTTTCCCAAGTTGCTTCATTCTCAGAATGGTGCGACCATTGAACCTTGAGAAACTTGATATTATGACATCGAGTGGTACGCTCAGCTTGATCGAGGTTACGAACGGGGTACTCTCGATACGTGAGATTATCTTGGAGATCAAGTGTTGCGTGGTCTACTCCACGGATAGGATCCGAGAAGCAACGCCTGAGTTGAGAAACGTGGAAGACGTCGTGGACTCTAGAGAGATGCGGAGGTAGTTCCAATTGGTAGGCAATTTCTCGTCGTTTTGCGAGAATGCGAAAGGGTCCAATGTAACGAGGAGCCAATTTGCCCTTGATACCGAAGCGATGGGTTCCCTTCAGAGGAGTAACCCGAAGGTAAGCCTTCTCGTCAGCCTCAAAAGTCATAGCCTTATGTTTTCGGTCATATTGACTCTTTTGACGAGATTGGGCTGTTTTCAACTTTTCACGAACAATGCGAACTTGCTCTTCTGCTTCCTGAATCATATCCGGGCCAAAGAATTGTCTTTCCCCGGTTTCTGACCAGTTAAGAGGCATTCGACACCTTCGTCCGTAGAGAACTTCAAAAGGGGCTTTGCCCAAGCTGGATTGATAGTTGTTGTTATAAGCAAATTCGGCAAATGGAAGGCATTTCTCCCACTCCATTTCGAATGAGATAACAGAAGCTCGAAGCATGTCTTCTAGAATCTGGTTGACGCGTTCCACTTGACCACTTGATTGAGGGTGGAAAGCGGTACTAAAAGAAAGGCGGGTTCCCATAGCATTTTGGAAACTTTCCCAAAATCGAGAGGTGAAAAGACTTCCTCGATCCGAGTTAATTTCCAAAGGAACACCATGGAGAGACACTATTCGGGAGATGTACAAGTCTGCTAACTGACTAGCAGTTATACTCTCACGAACAGATAAGAAATGGGCCACTTTGGAAAGATGGTCGATAACGACGAAGATAGCGTTATTCCCTCTCTTGGTCCTAGGAAAACCGGTAATGAAGTCCATACCAATTTTATCCCATTTCCATTCAGGAATAGCTAGGGGTTGAAGGGTGCCAGCAGGCCGTTGATGCTCTGCTTTTACACGACGGCAGACGTCGTAATTAGCAATATACTGAGCAATTTCTCTCTTCATCCTAGTCCACCAGAACCTCTGGCGTAGGTCCTGATACATCTTGGTACTACCGGGATGAATGGTGAGAGGAGATTCATGAGCCTCCTTAAGGATCAACTGCCGTAGATGCTGGTTCTTGGGAACCACTAAACGGTTCTCAAAGTACACAACACCATGATCATTTGTGGAGAAACATCTAGCACCTCCGCTAGCAATGTTCTCCTTGATCTTCGATATTCCCTTATCTCTCTTTTGGGCAGCGATGATTTGATCCGTAAGAGTAGGTTTCGCCACCAAGGTGGAAAGAAATCCTTGAGGAACAATGTGAAGGTTAAGCTTCCGAAATTCCTCATGGAGAAGCGGTTGACTTTGTTGTAACATCAGGTTGTTACAATAAGATTTACGACTTAGCGCATCAGCCATGACGTTGGCTTTCCCTGGGGTGTAAGTTATTCCTAAGTCGAAATCTGTGATCAACTCGACCCAACGTCTTTGCCTGAGATTTAAATCCGGTTGGGTGAATATATACTTCAGACTTTGGTGATCAGTGTAGATTTCGCAACGATTACCGAGAAGGTAATGTCGCCATGTTTTGAGTGCATGGACTACAGCTGCAAGCCCTAGATCATGAGTGGGGTAGTTTTCCTCATGTGGGTGTAATTGCCGTGAAGCATAAGCAATTACGTGTAGATCTTGCATGAGAATACAACCTAGTCCTTGTCGCGAGGCGTCGCAATAGATAACAAAATCCTTGGAAAAATCCGGTGGTACCAGTACGGGAGCAGAGGTTAAACGTCTCTTCAGTTCCTGGAAACTGTGCTCACATTGTGGGGTCCACTCGAACTTTTTATCTTTCTTGAGGAGTTCAGTTAGAGGTTTGGCAACTTTGGAGAAATTCTCGACAAAGCGATGGCAATAGCTCGCTAGGCCAAGGAAACTCCGAACTTGCTTGACCGATTCAGGTGGAGTCCAATTAAGTACGGCTTGAACTCGCTCAGGGTTAACAGCAATGCCTTTACCAGAAATTACATGTCCAAGATAGGTCACTTCTGACAACCAGAATTCACATTTAGAAAATTTGGCATAAAGGCGATGCTCTCGAAGTTTCTTCAACACTAGCCTTAGGTGTTCGGCATGTTCTTCCTCGTTCTTGGAGTAGATGAGTATATCATCGAGGTAAACCATGACGAATTTATCCAAAAACTCCATGAAGATTGAGTTCATCAACCGAGAGAAGGTGGCTGGAGCGTTGGTTAAACCAAAGGACATGACGGTGTACTCGTATTGGCCATAACGAGTAACAAAGGCCGTTTTCGGAATGTCCCCGTTTCTGATTTTGATTTGATGGTAGCCCAACCTCAAATCCATTTTAGAGAAGACTGAGGATCCAGTGAGCTGACCATACATGTCGTTGATCCTGGGGAGCGGATACTTGTTCTTAATTGTGACCAAGTTGACATGTCGATAATCTACAACCATCCGGTCCGTACCATCCTTCTTCTTGACGAAGAGGATGGGGCAAGCCCAAGGAGATGAACTAGGTCGGATGAAACCCTTTTTCAAGGACTCATCGAGTTGTTTCTTAAGCTCGGCTAGTTCAAAAGGTGCCATCTTGTAGGGTCTTCTGGAAACCAGGACAGTTCCTGGAATGAGATCTATCACGAATTCGACATCTCTGTCAGGTGGAACACCTGGCAATTCCTCTGGGAAGACATCCGGAAAGTCACGGACTACCGGAACGTCCTCAAGGTCTGGCAAAGGGCTGGCATTAATAGAATATAACTGTCGCTTGGCTATTCGGGTCAAGACATTGACTATCTTCCCCGAAGGATGGGTGAGTTGAACAGTCCTAGAGAAGCAATCAATTTTGGCATGATGGGCTGACATCCAGTCCATACCCAAGATGATATTAATATCCGAAGATTTGAGGGCTATCAAAGATGCGAGAAAAACAAGTTTGTCGACTTGAATTTCATTTCCATGGCTTACTCTAGAAGTTTGCCATTTGGATCCCGGAGTTTGAATTACCATAGAGGTGGGCATCTCACAGAATGTGGTGTTATGGAGACGAGCATAGCTCTTGGATATAAATGAATGAGATGCTCCTGTATCGAAAAGAACAGATGCCGGGTGGCAATTAACAAGGAGCGTACCGAGAACGACGTTGGGATCTTCTTGAGCCTCTTCCGCCGAAACACAATTAACATGGCCACGAGCAGTGGTGGCCGGCTTGGCGTAGAACACTTTCCCTGTCGGCTTGCCGCGGCCAACAGTTTTTGCTGTCTGGTTGGGGTTGGTTTGGGGACACTCGCGCATATAGTGGCCTGATTCCCCACACTTGAAACAAGTCACGGAACTGGTACGTGGGGGAGCATTGTTGGTTGGACCACCATAGGGCTTGGCTAGTGCATATGGCTAAGCTGGGCGAGGCGCCTGGAAGGATGGCCTCGGTGTGAACCTGGGTGGCAGGGCAGTGTTAGGCACCCACACGCGGCGCTTCTGAGGACCTGCACCGGATGAGGAACCCAAGTCACGGCCATGCTTGCGTGTTGCTTCATAATTAGTCTGACCAGTCTCAGCACTGATGGCTTTGTTAACAAGCTTCTGAAAAGATGTGCACTCATGCAGACGGAGGTCGCGGCGAAGCTCAGGACTAAGCCCCTTACGGAACCTTGCCTGCTTCTTGGCATCAGTAGAAACTTCCTCCGTTGCATAACGGGCAAGGTTACCAAACTCCCTGCTGTAAGCGTCAACAGAGAGTCGACCTTGAGTGAAACTACAGAACTCCTCACGTTTACGGTCCATGAGACCCTCCGGAATGTGATGTTCACGGAAAGCCTCGCTGAATTCAGCCCAAGTAGTGACGTGGCCCGCTGGGCGCATAGCTTCATAATTCTCCCACCATAGACTGGCGGGGCCTTCAAGATGATATGCAGCAAAGGTGACCTTGTCAACCTCAGCTACTAGCGCAGATCGCAGTTTGTGAGAAATACTGCGAAGCCAGTCATCAGCGTCGAGAGGCTCGACGGAGTGGTGGAACGTAGGTGGATGTAACTTGATGAAATCACTGAGTGACACCAAGTTAGTCCTCTGATGGTGTGCTGTGTTCTGTTCAATACGCTCCAACAAACGGTTGGTCTCCCGCTTGTTTCTCTCAGCCTCTAGCATAACTTCCGCCAGAGAGGGAGGGTGAGGCAGATTTGTATCCCCAACTCTGCTGCCTTCGGCCTGCTCTGGGGGAGCAGGGTTGTTGCGGGTGTTGACCATCCTAGGAAAAACAAGACAATGGTTTAGTCCAACATGACAAGATTCCGACATAGAATGTAGAATGTAATGGACAACTCAGAATGCAAGATGATCATCCGTATGACATGGTAGATACAGAAACTACTTCTTTTATTCCATCATCATACACACCATACGAGGTTTAGTACAAGACCAACAAGTACTACTACGGTGAGAGGAGGATTACATATCATCGGAGGCATCCCAAGCTCCTATACATTACTTTTCCTACAGCCGCGGAATTACTACACGCTAAGTCATATTCCACAAGTCACGCAGGACGGTGGAAATACAACTATTACAATACCTAGTGGATCTACTACTATCTCAGTCATCTCCGTAGTAGTTCTCATAGAAGTCTCCTCCATAGCCTGGAAGTTCAACGTGAGCATCCGGAAACAAACGATCCTGAGGAGCCTGCGGACCAAAAGGGCTAGAGTGAGGTCTTGGACCAACAAACGGTGGCCTGCGAGGACCACGAGGTGGGGTGAAGCCTCCCACATCACGCCAATCCATCATGTCCGGCAGAGCAGACCTAACAGGATACAAATCTCTCATATCCATGCATCCAGCTTGCACAGCCGGTGCAAACCGAGTCAAGGTGGCCCAATGATCGGCGCGGGTGTTGAAAAGCTCCATTCTCAAGGCCCGATTCTCTCGGTCCTTATCCTCGAGCAACTCAGCAGTGGTGCGAGTTAGCGAGTCCTCCTGACTGGGGTCAGCATAGATAGCCCGGAGATAACCGTGCCCTCCAGGAAGTGAAGCTGGCATATACCGAAAGTCGGTGTTGCGAAGCAGGCCAGTCCTGACTCGCATGATGGTCATCATAGAATAAGCCGCATCTTGCACAGCCATCTCAATAGTAACACCGAGCCCATAGGAACAGTGAAGAGCCTCGGTAGAACCAGGATAAGAGGGAAATATCCGGACGGTGCAAAGATACTGGCTTTGGTTAAAATCTCGAAACTAGTACAGATGGATAGATTGGATTTTTCTGATCATTTTTCATATATAATTTGTTTGATTTGGAGCTACGGTTGAATTTATATGAATTTTTGAAGTTTGCAACAATTTCTGGAATTTATAAATCATTTTAGATTTATTTTAATTTCAGAAAAGGTTTACTGCGTCAGCACGAGGTCATGCTGACCTCAGCAAGTCAACAGACCCGGTCCAGGTCAAACTGACCAGTGGGTCCAGGGTGTCAGTGGGTAATTAACTAATTTATTTTAGTTTAAACTAATCTGGATAATTAACAGAAGGGGGCCCCGCCTGTCATTGACTCAACAGAGTCAACCAGGGCCCACCCGTGGTCAAAGTCAAAACGGCGGCATCGGCGTTTAGCCGCCGGCGAGCCCGACGCGGCGGCGGAAGTGGTTTTGGCCGTTCCGGCCACCAAATGGGTCGCGGAGGGCATCAGAGTGGAGCTGAGGACGAGCCGCGGCTCTTGGTGGAGTCAGTTGGGGTCGGGGTGGCCGGAGTTGGTGCCGGCGACGACCTAGGCGGTCACCGGAGTTCGGGTGAAGGCGAACTCGGGGCTAGGGTGTGCGGTGAGGTGCGGGAAGTGCACGGTTGGACTCAACGCAACGTGGTGAGTGCGTTGGACACTGTGAGTTGGCCAGAGGATGGCCGGGAGCACGTCGGCGACGAGATCCGCGGCGGTGCGTGCGGGTGATCTTCGTGCGGTGGCTACACGGCTCGGGGGCGAGAGAGGAAGGGTAGGAGGGGTAGCTAGGCTCACAGAGCACCCGTAGAGGCCACCGGCGGGGTCGGGGATGAGTTGATGCGGCGACGACGTTGAAAGGGATCTCCAGCGACGGCGAACTCGGGCGAGGTCGATGCAGTGGACTCGGGCCTCATGAGCACGCGGGGCTCAGTTAGCTTGACGAAGTGGACGGCGGCGGAGCTCCTGGACACCACGAGACGGAGCACGGGCGGCGGGGAGCGCGGCTACAACGATGGAGCGGCAGCGGTGGCGTCGGCCATGGCTGGGGAGCGCGAGGGGGAGGAGCTAGAGAGGAGAGGAGGTGTCTGGGGGGTTCGGGAGAGCGAGGGGGAGCGATCCACGTCGTTAGCCGGGCGAGTGGAGCGGCGAGGCGGCGAGCAGGTGCGTGGCACCCATGCGGTGCTCGCCGTCGAGCACCTGCCTGCCTGCCTGGCCGGCAAGCAGCTCGCTGGCGCGGCGCTGGGCTGGGCCGGCAGGTGGGCCGGGTTGCGGCGCCAGGTAAGTTTTTCCTTTCTGTTTTTTTTTCTTTTTCTATTTTTCTGCAACTTTGTTGAATTATTAAAAATACCTAGGCAACTCCTAAAATCACAAAACTGCTCCTGGTCCAAAGTTGGAATATTTCCAACATGAAACATTTCAGTTTAGGAATATTTGAGCATTTGAAATATTTTATATAATTTTAAATGCCCAAATTCAAATACTTATCATTTAATTCAAAGACCCTAAGATGACCTAGAAAATTGTGCAACACTTTTGGCAGAGGTTCTGAACCAAGACAAAAATGATGGACATTTTAGAAGGGCATTTCAGGTTCATTGAAAAAGTTTTTAGTAAACCCTAGTTGGTTTCAAAGGGGGCTGGGGGTTCTGACATCCCCATTTCAGGTTTCTGATGAAAGGATAGACATGACGCAACACTCTAATGCATGAACTAGCTAGGGTGTGACAAAGGGGACCCGGTATCCGTACCCGATTAAGCCGGCCTCAGGGCCCCATCCTTCGTCGTCGATGTAGAGCTTGCCGCGATGACTCTTGGTCATCTGGCCAACCACGTACCCCTTGAGTCCTTCAGAGCTGCCCTTCAAGAACTCGAAACCATCGTGCGATAGCCCCACGGTGGGCGCCAATTGTCGTGGAATTGACACGTCAGTGTCCTCATGAAAGGACTTAGTCGTGGAGCCATCGCGACGGGTCAGCTTGAAGGGGTTAAACCGGACAAGGGACACGGGAGTTTTATACTAGTTCGGCCCCTTCAATGAAGGTAAAAGCCTACGTCTAGTTGTGATGGGATTGATTGAGTTTCGATGACTAGGGAGCAAATAAGCTTTGCCTGGGTCTCGAGTTGTTGTTTCTTGTCCCTGAACTATCGTCGGGTCGTCCCTTCATATACATAGGTTGACGCCCGGCCGGTCTATAGAGTCCCGAGGCCAACTCATACACAGTGTCCGGCTCGGTCTCTCCTTTGCTAGCTTACAATACAAGTTACATAACCATGGCGGTTTACCACTATGGGCCCTAATCCGCCTTTGGGCTCCGGGCTTCTAAGTTTCTTTAGTAACACGCCATCTTCTGGGTCTTCGTGGGCTTCAATATAGTTGAGGGTGAACCGGGCCCTCCTGGCCAGTTTACACTCAGTAGTTATATCCTCAACACTAACAATAATGATTTTCTTATTACTCTGATTGCTCCTCCCACCGCTAGTGTGGAGTCTCATGCTATTAATGTCTCTTTGTTGAATCTTGTTAGGAAATAGCAATTTTTCGGTACTCCTAATGAGGATGCCGCGTCCCATCTAAACACTTTGGTAGAATTGTGTGATATATAAAAGAAAAAAGATGTGGACAATGATATTTTGAAGTTGAAACTATTTCCTTTCTCTTTGAGGGATCGTGCAAAAATTTGGTTTTCATCTTTGGCTCGCAATAGTATGGAAAGGTTAACATATTGTGGATTCCATGCTAAAAGCTTTAGAAGAAAAATTGGAGTTAGAGATTTCAATTCCTAGAAAATTATATGATGAATGGGAACCCACCATTAAAGTCAAGATAAATAATTATGAGTGCAATGCTTTATGAGATTTAGGTGCTAGTGTTTCCACAATCTCGAAATCTCTATGTGATGTGCTTGGTTTTAACAATATTGAAGAATATTCTCTTAATTTGCACTTGGCGGATTCTACTATTAAAAAGCCTTTGGGAAGAATTAATGATGTTCTTATTCTTGCAAATATGAATTATGTGCCCATAGACTTTATTGTGCTTGATATTAATTGCAATCTGTCTTGTCCTATAATACTCGGTATACCGTTTTTGCGAACTATTGGTGTCGTGATTGATATGAAATAAGGGAATATTAAATTTCAGTTTCCTATAAAGGAGGGTATGGAACACTTCCCTAGAACTAAAATTAAGCCACCATATGAATCAATCATGAGGGCAACCTATGGAGCAAAAACCAAAGATGAGAATACTTGAATCTATGCATTACGCCTAGCTAGGCGCGTGAAATGATAGCGCTTGTTGGGAGGCAACCCAATGAATAAACTATTTTTCCTTTTTTCTTCTATTTTCGTGCATTCACACAAATATGCCTCTGTATTGATTGTGTTTTTTATGTTTTAATTAGTGTTTGTGCCAAGTAATGCCTTTAGGATGGCTTTGAGTGATAATTGATTTGATCTTGTTGGAAAATAGAAATTTTTACGTCCAGTAGAAGAATTGTTAAAAATCACTAGAGAGACGAAAAACTCTGAAATTTAACACAAAATTGATATATGTATTTACTCTATTTTCCTAATTTTTCAGAATATTTTGAGTTACAAAAGTATGAGTAAAATTCGAGTCTTTACAGATATTCTGTTTTAACTGATCCTATTTTCGTTGCATTGTGTGCTTATTTTGATGAATCTATGGACTATACCGGGGGTTTAGCCATGGTAAAGTTAGAATATAGTAGGTGTTTGCAATATTACTTAAAGTAAACATTGGTTTTCTTATACTAACGGATCTCACAAAGGTTTTTGTTATGTTTTGTGTGATTGAAGTTTTCAAGTTTGGGGTAAGATCACGATGAATGAAGAAATAAGGAGTGAAAAGAGCCTAAGCTTGGGGATGCCCATAGCAACCCAAGGTAATATTCAAGGATAACCAAGCAATTAAGCTTGGGGATTCCTCGGAGGGCATCCTCTCTTTCTTCTAACGACCATCGGTAATTTTACTTGGAGCTATATTTTTTATTTTTCACATATCATGAATTTTGCCTAGAGCGGCTTGTATTATATGAGTCTTTGGTTGTTTTTGTTTATAGTTTGTCACAATTATCCTTGCTGGACACACCTATTTGAGAGAGCCATAATGATGCTATGATTTTTTAGAATTTCTATATGTGCTTCACTTAAAAAAATTCAGCTATGGAATTGCTCTAGTGCTTCACTTATATCTTTTTGAGCACAGTGGTGTTTTAATTTTGAAGAAATATACTCACATGCTTCACTTAGATCAATTTGAGAGTTAGTGAACTTTTGAAGAAATTCTCTCATGCTTCACTTATATTCTTTTGAGAGATGAGAAAAATTATTTATGCTCATGTTCTTCACTTAAATTTGTTTGAGAGCTTGTCATAAGCAATGGTAATATATTAAAATAGTCCCAAAGTGATAGATATTCAAGAGGGATATAATAAAAACTTTCATGACGATAATTGTATATTATAAACTTGATTGCTTGTAATAGTTTTGAGATATGACGATAATGATATGTGAGTCATGTTGGTGCGTAATTATGCTTTAGTAAGAATATTGGTGTTAACGTTTGTGATTCCCTATGCAAGCACGAAAGTCAATAGTTATGGAATGAAATTACGTCCTACTTGTGGTGCATTATTCGGTGTTAGTTATGTTTAATGCTTGTTTATGAGAGTTTTTGTTTTTTGGTTGGTTGCTTCTCAATCTATTTGCTAGCCTTTCCTTGTACTAAGTGGGAATACTAATTGTGCATCCAGACTCCTTAAACTAAGTTGTGCCAATATGTCCACCATACCTAACTATGTGCGGTATTTCCACGACATTCAAAGTAATTTGTATGTGCCAGCTCTAATTTTCAAAAATGAATTGCCTTTTTGTTTGCCCGTACCGCTCATGAAGTGGCAGGGGGTGGCCAATATTTTCCATGCTAGATGCATTATTCTCAAGACGAGTGTTTATTCACTTGTCATTGCACGAGAGTGTGGGAAGGTAATAGGGATGCCCCGTCCTGAAATTAAAAAAATAATTTATGTTGTCAAATAATAAATTCCTTGTAAAGTGTTGGTATGGAAGGCACCCGTGGATACGGCTAGCCATGGATTGTGAAATAATGGTGGAAAAAGGAATAAACTTTATTTTATGTTTGGGAACCGCCTATGATTTATCTAGCATGGAAAGTGTTTGGAATTCTCGGTCGTTTTCATTAACGGGAAAAGCATGCCTCTCAAAATATTTTTTCTCTGAATTTACGCTTTGAGCTCTGGCACCTCTACAAATCTTTGCTTCCCTCTGCGAAGGGTCTATCTATTTACTTTATGCAAATTTTATTTTTTTAGTCTCCATCTTCTCTTATAAAAGCACCAACTAGGGAGCACTATGACCATACTTGTGCATTGGATGTAGCTAATATTCAAGCGTGTTTCATGAATGGATCAATGATTGAGCATGATGGGCTAGGGATATCTTTCTTTAGTGTTGATATTTTGGAAGACATGGTTGTTTGTTGATATGCTTGAGTATTGAGTCCTCATGTCAATGATAGACTATTGCTTGGAATCATCTAAAAGTCCAAATGTCCATGCTACAAAAGAAAAGATTATGTGATGAACATGTTACGCAGCATTCCACATTAAAAATTCTGTTTTAATCAATTACCTACTCAAGGACAAGCAGGAATTAAGTTTGGGGACGCTGATACATATCCAATGTATCTATAATTTTTGATTATTCCATGCTATTATATTATCAATTTTGGATGTTTTATATTCATTTACTAGCAACTTTATATCATATTTTGGGACTAACCTATTGACATAGTGCCCAGTGCGAGTTGCTGTTTTTTGCTTGTTTTTTACTTCACAGAATATCCCTATCAAACAAAGTCCAAATGCCACAAAACTTTTTGGAGTTTTTTGTCTGGACAGAAGACAACTTGGTAACCAAGGAAGTGCAGGAGGGGAGGCCCATGGGGCCCACAAGGCACCAAGGCACGCCAGAGGCCCTTGGCGCGCCCTGGTGGGTAGTGGGGCACATGGGTGGCCTCTCCACCACCTCTCAGCTCTATAAATACCCAAGTATTCCAGAAACCCTAGGGGAGTCAAAAAAACAATTCCAGCCGACGCAAGTTCCAAAACTACGAGATCCAATCTAGAGCCCTTTTCCAGCACCTTGTCGGAGGGGGAAACTACCACAGAGGGGTTCATCATCCTCATTGGTGTCATCCGATGATGCGTGAGTTGTTTATCATGGACCTATGTGTCCATAGCACTACAAAAAAAATACACTTCCATGATGATACGTGTTTGTCACAGTAGGTCGCATTTTTTGTCATGCATGTACATCCATGACAATTTTATGACAGAATCAAGATAGTCATACCTGTGCTGTCGTAGAAGTGTTCCATGACATTACCAAAATTATCATCATGGAAGTGTCCACTTCCATGACGATAAATCACGCGTCACAGAAGTGCTTTCGTCAAGGGTGATCGACGCATGGCATCCACCATAACGGAACGCCGTTAAGGTATCGGGTCGGGTTTTGGATCCGATAACCCGTTAACAGCCCGGACCAATGGGAAATTTCCACGTGTAATATTCTGATTGGCCGGATGAAACACATGTCAGCTCGTCAGTGGGTCAGATAGGCGCCTATGATATGTTGACACGTGCGACGGCCCACCACAGGCCCATTTAGCTTACAAAGCCGGCCCGTTTGACTTGGTCAAAAGTTAGCGGGCTGGCCCATGAAAAGCCTATACCGGTCTCTTCGCAAATAGCCCATTTTACGGCCCGGTAACTCATGTCCTGTTAGGGCCTAATGGAATGCCCAACAACATCATGTGGGCCGTCGAATATAACACCAGCCTGTTTCACTTTCGGCCCATGTATGGCCCATGATGTATTTCGGCCCACATGAGGCCTTTGTATCTTTAGGCCCTTTAGAGGCCCACAGTGACTCTAGCCCATAATGAACAGTAAATTTCTTTGTACTCGTTAATGGCCCATGATTCACATGGGCCATTTCTAGCCCGTGTTAGCTTTCGGCCTATTAACGAACCATACATTCTTGGGCTCCTTTCCGGCCCTTGATTAATTCCGTCCCATTACTGGCTTGTTCCCCTAATGGGCCAAATTCGGCCTGTGGCAAGAGTCGACCCGTTTCTAGCCTGTTTACCCGTTGCTCCGTTTCCAGCACGTCCTATATTCCGGCCCATTAACGACCCGTCATGCCTGTGACAGAATTAAGCCTTTGCTGTCCTTCGGCATGTTAACGGCCCGTTACTGTGCTGGGCCGATACCAATTATGCCCGTTTATGGCCCATGTAGACCCATTTATCCGACGACCCGAGGCCCACCGATTCTACGACCCTGTTGGAGGCCCATTTATTGATGACCCGTAGGAGACCCATGGATCCTACGGCCCGTAGCAGGGTCAAGGTTACCACGGTCCTTATATGGCCCATGGTTGTTGCGGCCACTAGCAGACCAGGGGAAAAGAATACTAGGATATAAATAAGCCCGAAACTAACGCTAGGCTATTAAGGCGATTGCACAGATTACATCGACTCGGCATCAAAGATCGCCACCAGTCTAAATATAGGGAACACCCTACACTATACAAAAATGGCTTGCTTTTTTCTTCAGCCGGTGGCTGCACGTTAAGAACAAATTTTGTATCGCACCAAAAAAATTACAACTATAAAACAAAAGGAAGGTTGGCATAAAAGTTAACAGTCTAGCACATAAATGCACCATCAGAAGTTCAGAAGCTCAGTTCATTTGACCTGACTGTTACGTTTTCATGTTGTATTCTTCGATGGAGCACCATAGCCTTCGCCTTCATTTCTCCTAGGCTCCTGAACAACATAGCAAATGTCTGATAGTCTGGTTTCAAAACCATGCATATCTTGACGACATCGAACAATGTCTCTCCTTGTTTCACAAAGGGTCTCTGTTAGGGAATGGACTTGTGTCTGGAGCGTAGATACAACATTGTTCTGAGCTTGCATATTTTGATCATGAGGCAGTTTGGATGAGATTTCCTTAACAACCAACCCAGTATTACGCAGGAATGTGCTTTTGGCACTGTTAGTGGACAGGTACTGACCCACTGCAGCAAGAGCTGACATTGCGGTTATAGTTGCCTCGCCACCTTCAGAAGGTGGCGGTTCCACCATTTTTTCCATAGCTTGCTGAAAAGTTGAGTTTTTTACATTAGTAGTACCGGAACAGAAGATATTAAGGAGGCAGAAAAACCAAACAAAATAGCTTTGGTCTATATACAGAACTTATTCTAGTGAACCCATGTAAAATATTAGTTGTATTTTATTGCAAAGTACATAATAAAGCCAGGTTCCAAACATATGACCATGTACCATCGCTAATGTATTGTCTATTTCTTCACATTGTATTGAGGGCTAAGGATAAAGAGACGAAGTTTATAATACGGTAAGCATAGTATGACATCATTCATATCACAAAAAATTGAGAACAGACAAACAGGCAATTGTAACGTTGTGTGGGCAAGTCTAGCACGGAACTAGATTACAGGTCAAGATCAAAGGAACATCACTCCTCTCTTTTAAACCTTGAAGGCGCAATGGTACGCTAAGACAATTGTGTATAAAATTGAAAAGAGTAATAGACATTGGATGCAAACCATGCAGTTCAAGGCACAAGTCAGAGTAAGTAGTAGTTAAAAGGCATGAGGATTAAGGACTTACAACAGCGGCTTTGACTGGTGAAGTCATGCCCTTCTTCTTGCTGGTGTGACAGTCGTAGAAGATTTTCACAGCATTTGGTTCAGGTACTTTTTGGTCCTTGTGGGCTTTCCTCTGCATTTGGAATAAGTCAATATAGATATGATAATATGGTACATCAAAAAGAGTGAAACAACAGTTAATTACAAGAGCCTCGCAGTGTGCAATATAGCTACAAGATCCTGTCGTCTGTTGGAATCACTACAAAAAAATACACTTGCGTGATGATACATGTTTGTCACAGTAGATTACGTTTTTTGTCATGCATGTACATCCATGACGGTTTCATGACAGAATCAAGATAGTCATACATGTGCTGTCGTAGAAGTGTTCCATGACATTACCAGAATTATCATCACGGAAGTGTCCACTTCCATGACGATAAATCGTGCGTCACAAAAGTCCCAGGAGTGACCCTGGCTGCACAAGTCGACCTTGGCACCCTGGCTGCTGTCCACTTCCATGACGATAAATCGTGCGTTACAAAACCGCCACCCTTACACACATACTGCAACTGCGTCGCGGGCGTTTGCAACTGCCATGTCTCCCAGCGAACATTTGCTGGAGATTGGAGTTAGCATGGTTCATAGTCGTTCCACGCTCGGGCATTGAAGTTTGTAACTATTTTAGATTAGAATATACTACTCCTCCGATGCTAGTAGTAGAGCAGAGTCCTACTCTACTACTCTACTCAAGCAAGTTAGGGCATAGTTGTAGGTACTGTAGGGAGTACCAGTACTGTGATCACTCAATCAAGTTGTATGGCATCGATATGACCCTACGCTGCTGTTATGTGTCTCATAAGTCAGGCGGCATGTTGTAGTCATCATCACCTGTCCACTTCCCGCAACACATATTCGCTTCTCCATCTTTGTCCGCACATAATCTCGTCCAATCTTCCATCCCAGCTAAGGCGCCTCCGCCCCTCGTCCGAAACCCAAAGCACTAACAATGGCAGAACCGAGCAGCGTCCTCCAAAAGAGTGGCTGGAATTTGCTCCCCACAGAGGTAATCAAGCTCATTGTTTCCCGTGTGGACAATCTTCGTACCATGACGCTCGCCGCGTGCTCATAGGTGTTGTACCGTTTACTCAAAGCCCTCAGGCCGGAGCTTTTTAAGCCAACTCCTTGCTTGCTAATGCCGCCTGATCTTCTGAAATAGCATGTCACGCAGCAATCATAGGGTGGCGAGCATCAACCCCCTTGACTGTGATCTGATCCCCATCACCCTCAACTATATTAATGGTATGTACTGGGTCGGCATGAACACGTCTTGGATGGTGCTCGTCGACGGTCGTGGCAGCTGGATGCTCGTGGAGGTCTACAGCCGACGATTGATCCCGCTTCCTTCAATTAACACTGCACTGCTTTGGCACTGCAGCCCAGAATACTCGGAATCTTAGAGTAGCCAACATGATACCAAGTTTGATTTGCTCAAGGTTGTAATCTGCCAAGTGCCCACAAGATCTGCGAATTGTAAAGACTTCAGGCTAATTACGTTCTTCAACCGCGGTCTCGCCTATCTGACAGGTCACTGCGACAAGTGGATAAATCTGCACGTCCATCGCAGGGTCATACATCCCCCATGGTTCTCTAATGCCATTGAACACAAGGGCTTCATTTACGTTGTAGACTCCTTCTATGGCTGGACGTATTGCTAGCCTACTCCAGTCATCACTACAAACGGCTGTTACAGCAGTATGTTACTTTCCTATGATATCATGATGGCTTGCTTATATTACTGTCAACTTTTACTGAAAAAATATTCATGCTCATAACATGTTGTTCTTAAGATTGACTACATCAAGAGCCTTTTTTTATTTGACTCCAACTTGATATGATGTTGTAGGCCACCTCGTGTCCCTACCCTTCCTAATCCTAGAACCTTTCAAAGAAAAGCGGCATGGCAGTTGCAGGTGCTTCCTGGCTCGATTAGACAACGGCGAACGATTGATGATTGTTCGCACGTACCGGACGTGTTGTCTCGCGGAATACAATCACAGTCACTGCAAGGTCTTTGAGCAGGATCCTAGCTTCTCTAGGCCTTCAGGAATTTTTGACTGGAGGCTGGTAAGTAGCCTTGGTATACGCTCTCTATTTGTCGGACTGAATTATCCGATTAACCGAGAGATAACCGACGGCAAGGATCATGATGGCAGCACGGTTTCGTTCATCAGGCAAAACTGTGTGTACACAACGTACCATGCGTCTCTGCATGCACCATACCCTGATATGTGCCGCCACGCTCTGCAGCCCAAAGTAGGAGAGAGGGTCGCAAGTATCAGACTTCGACGTGCTAGCTGGAGTTTCCCCCATCAGGCACCCATCTGGTTCAAGCCGTCCGCCAATCGCCACAGCTTAATAAATAGTAACGTCTAACTGAGCCAGTTAGTTAGATGCGTACACTTGGTGCAGTAGGATCTTTATTTAGTTTGGTGCATACACTTGTTCTTTTTTGGTAGCCATTTTGTAATAATTGCTGATGTTTGGTTTGGAAGAGAGAGCTGCTCTTCACTCTTCTGGCCTGCTTACTGCTTCTGTTGCACCCCCAGCCCTGGTTGCTGCTACTGCTGTTTTCAATGTACAATCAGTAGTACATTTCGTCTGTTGGTTGAATAAATGTGTTGTTAGAACGACAAACACAATGTTTTGGACGTCGTTGCACGGTTTGATCCTTAGTGCTCCGTACCGTACGTAACGCATACTATTTTTTGTACGAAACACATTTTCCCCTTGTTGATAACATGCAGCCCACTGAAGAAGGCCCAATAGACGAGCCCATAATTAACTGGAAGGGAGGTTCTCACATGAATCCAGCCCAGGTACATGCTCATGGTCCCCTAAACATAAATAAGTGAATAAATAAATAAAGCTAAATGCTCATGTACTAGTTCTTTAAATTCAGGATTTAACAAGAGGATATTATTTCCTATGATAGTGTCGTTACATTCAATCGATATTATTCTTAGGCAAAGATAGCGACCAGTCTTCTTTCTCCCAGCATTTTCTTCCTGCAACCAGCGGACCTATGCAAATCGTAGTCAAGGTCTTAAATATTTCCGGTCCATTTTTATTTTTCAATAAGGATGTCCAACCCAGCCCAGCACATTGGCGACCGCACTTTATCCTCCGCCTTGGTGCGCTCGCCGCGGCGCCGCCGTCTGGCCCTGTAAACATAGTTTTTTTTTCGAAACGATCCCTGTCAACATAGTGAATCAGGAGAGAACTGTAGTTGTGAGTATGACAGTACGGACCCACCCGGTACACTCCCGAACACAAGCAAGCGCCTCTTTTACTACTCAAATGAACCCCTTATTTTTTTACTCTAATCCACCCTGCTGATATCTGGGACCCACATCATTTTCAATGTATGGTCAATTAACGACAGAATTGCACAACTTTTTTTTGAGTAGTAATTCAGAGGAGCAGGCTATAAACTGGGTTGTGCGGTCTCTGTGGCCCGTCTAACAACATGACCAGCCTAGCAGGTTTTTCTTTGGGAAAATAGGTAGCCCAGTATTTCTTTTTGAAGAATACCCAAGCTAGGCCTATTTGTTCTCTCTGACATACTGGGCTACAAATCTTCCAAGATGAGGAGGGATGCATTCCGGCCTGGCCAAAGAGTATGGTCAGTGTCTGTTAAAAGTAATATCAAAGGGGTTGAAAATTCCAAAAAAAATTATAGCAAATGGGATATTAGTTTCTTTTTTTGTTTTTGTCCTTCACTGATATTTTATAGTATTTGATTGGATTTAACATGACATAGTACTAATTTATTTTTAAATTTGTTTTAGTATGGCTACTAATTTTTGGATTAAAAATATTTTGTTCCCCAGCAAAAATTTGCGAATTTTCAAAATTTCGCACATATTTAGTTTTTTTTTTAACCCTGGTACTGACCAGAAAATGGGCAGCAATTCTAAAAATGGAAAACAGGCTGCAATAAATTCCATATGAATTAGAAAATGAGTAAAAGTTATAAAAATAATAGCAAATGGGTTGTACACGCCACTGATTTCGAGGCTGACTTGTTTACGCAAGGCTTTGTCAGTCAACACACGATTCTAGCAGCAGTGACTGTTGGATGTCCATCCAACGGCCGACGTGCTTCTTAAATCTCTGATCTTTCTGCTCTAGACGCCTAAACTAGCGCCGGCGGGACTGCCTGCTCCCTCCTCTTGTGGCCCGATGTGATGCTGCGTAGGCTTCCCTGGCCCACCCTACTCCCTCCGCTGGCCTGGCCGCACGCAATCAACTGCCTCTTTATTACGCGAAAAAATGATTCCTCCCATTGACATATGGGGCGCACCTGTTGGGAGGCTGACCTGTGGGCCTACTAAGTTGACGCGTATGCATGGCTTGTCAACCTAGTCAACAAACGATTCTAGCAGCAGTAACCGTTGGATTCGAATCGAACGGTCCTGCTGCTTCTTCAAGTGCTGCTCTTCTTGCACCAGCCGCCCAAACCAGCATCGGCGAGACCGCCTGTTCTTGCCTCCACTGGCCGGTTGTACTGCCGTTGAGGCCTCACCGCCCCCTACTACTCCCACCGCTAGCCAGGCCCTACGGTGACGGCAGCCTCACACCGCAGCCGAACCAGTGAACCCTCGTACTCCTCTCCGCGTAGGCATCCACTGTCGCGTCTTCCCTGGCTCCGTGTCGTCCCCTTCCTAGGCCTCACCGTCGTCCACCGCCCTGGTGCTCTCGGCGTGGCATGGTCAACGTGGTCATGGAATGACTTCCATCGGACGTGGACTGTACGTGGAGAGGCTAACAGCTGGGTCCACAACCGCACACAAGGAAATGCCTCCTTCTTACGCGCAAATAATGATTCCTCCAACTGACATCTGGGACCCACCGGAAGGGCCTCCGTATTTCGCAAAAAAACGTTCCCCCCGCTGACAGGTCGGACCCACCAGCTATATCTTCGCACGCAAGGAAGTGCCTCCATATTACGCACAAAAAAATGAATACCCCTGCTAGCTGGGATCCACCATAGTGGGTGGCTGACTTGTGGGCCTACAAAGTTGACGGGGACAGAGGGTTTTGTCTACTTAGTCAATACTACAATGACCGTATGATGTCCATCTAATGGCCATAGTGCTTCTTCAACCTCTGGTCTTCTTGCTCCAGCCGCCCAAGGTAGCGCAGGTCGTGCCGCCTGCTCCTGCCTCCCATGGCCGGTTGTGCTACCACGGAGGCATCACCGCCCCCATACTACTCCCACCGCTTTCCAGGCCATCCCTCTACTCACCTACACCCCCTGTTATTCTGTGGCAACGGCAGCCTCACACCGCAGCCGAACCAGTGAACGCTCGTACTCCTCTCCGCATGGGCATCCACTGCCGCATCTTCCCCGGCTCCATGTCGTCCCCTTCCTAGGCCTCATCGTCGTCTACCGCCATGGTGCTCTCGGCGCGGCGTGGTCAACATGGTCAAGGAACGACTTCCATCGGACGTGGACTATACGTGGAGAGGCTGACAGCTGGGTCCACGGCTGCAGCAAGGAAGTCCCTCCTTATTACACGGAAAATAATGATTCATCCACCTGACAGCAGGGACCCACCAGACGGGCCACTGTATTTCGCGAAAAACATGTTTCCCCCCTAACTGCTGGGACCCACCAGCTACATCTTCGCACGCAAGGAAGTGCGTCCGGGCAAAAAAAAAATGATTCGCCCCCCCGACTGGTGGGACCCACCAGCTACATCTTCGCACGCAAGGAAGTGCCTGACAATCGGGACCCACCTGGTTGAAGCGTATGTAGCATTGTCATTCTGGTCGCAAACGTGTACGTACATACTGGTCGATGTAGAGGCGTGCACGTGTCGTAGTAGAGGTGCACACATAGCATGTACACGTACGTACAACGGCAAGTGTGCAAGAAAGAAAATACGGCCACGTACGTACATACGGGCGGGGTCTCGAACGCCTACTCGCGCATACGTGCAGCCAGGGCTCGTGCACATGGCTGGGTCAGAACGGAGAAACTGCGTCGTTGTCGTGTTCATGAGGAGGCAACGGAATGCATCATGTTCATCAGGAGGCAACGAAATGCGTCATGTTCATCGGGAGGCAACGGAACACGTGGGAGCCAACCAGCTTGGACGAAACAGCCGATGGAAACGAGGCCTGGCATACCGCAGAATGGAGGAAACGACCTTTTGTTCGACCGGCCACATTCGAAACGGGGTCCTATTCATCAGGAGGGGTCAGGCGTACCGCAAAACGGAGGAAACGGACTTGTGTTGGACCTCCTACGGTCGAAATAGGGTCTTGTTGATCGGGAGGGGTGTGGCATACCGCAAAACAGACGAAACAGACTTGTATTGGAGCGCTACGGTCCAAATGGGGGTCATGTTCATCGGAAGGGGTGTGGCGTACCGCAAAACGGGACTCCACGGGATACTGTTCATCTCCACTGTCAACCTCCTCCAGCCTCCACAAGCTACTGTTCATCCACCGTCGACCTCCTCCAGACTCCACCTGCGACTGTTCATCCACGGGCTCCTGTTCATCCAGCCTCCACCGCGCGCTACTGCACCGGCTACTGTTCAACCACCCCTCTCCATGGGCTCCTGTTCAACCACCCCTCCACGAGCTACTGTTCATCCACCCCTCCACCGTCTACTATTCATCCAGCCCTCCACGGGGTCGTCCTATTCATCCAGCCCTCCACGGGGTCCTGTTCATCCAGTCCCAACTGGCTCGATCGATCGGGGTCCTGTTCATCTAGACGCAACACCACGGGGTCTTGTTCATCCACCCCCACCGAGGACTGTTCATCCACCCCCCCCCCCCCCCGCGTGCAATGCTCACTATTCATCCAAACCCCCTGCAACGCTCACTGTTCATCCAGAGGCAACATCAATCGGCTTCAGTTAGCAGCAGTAGCGAAGGAATCGCTCGATCGCTTGGGTTCAGTAACGCGTAGCCTGCAGTGCAATCGCTCGGGTTCAGTTAGAGCCCAATGCTTCGCACACACACGTGTACGTGTACGAGAGAAACGCGCATCGCTCAGGCCTCGACCACCCACCGTAACCAGGAACTCGCCAAAATTTTCCTCACCCTCGCTTCTACCACGGTTTTTTTCGTCATGGATAGCCCAAAGAATGTCATGCAGCTGCATCTCCGGCCTGCCCACGACAAAAAGCCCATTTTCTGTCATGATTTTTTGTCATAGAAGTAGGAGCCCACCACATCTGTGATGATACCGGGTTTTGTCACAATTATCGTCATAGAAGTGTCATAAGTATGACAGAAAAAATTTCGTTCGGCCCAAAATGTCATGGATGTGTCTTTTTTTTGTAGTGAATTTTACTGTCATACGGTTGGCCTTGTTCTTTGAACAGTTCACCTACAAGAAGATAGATTTGTGTGGCACATGCGTAAATAGGACTTCAACATGTGATCTGATCACATATATATAATGTACCTGATACTTCAGATCAGACCAGTGTTTAATGAGGTCTCTCCAGTCTTTATCCGATATATTTTCCACTGGAGATGTTTGGGCAAGTTCATTGTTAGCCTTGCCTTCAAAGTGAGTTTTCCTCAAGTTATACCGATACTGTCGCAGAGCAGACTTCAAAACATGGGTGGAAGCTTGTATGGTTGCATCATCTTGGCTATCCAACTTGAACCTCATCTGTTGAAAATTATGGGAGTCTCATTATCAGCAACCTAGAAAGTATGGGACAGAGCAAGACGATATTACTAGTTTCCATACATAACCATACTTACAGATAAATGGTCGAAGAAGGTGTTGAACTGGGTTTCGTCTTTGTCATTCCTGTACTGAATCCATGTTGGGAGGATACGTACATGACACGTAATGGCAACCGCTGCCTCTGATACTAACTTGGCTGACTCTGTAGCATCACGTGGCCTTTTAATACCTGCCTCAAAACAGATGTCCATTCTTCCTCCTCTAGATTTAGTTAACCTATCGAGCATTATCCCTGATGTTTGTTTCCTCTTGCGCATAGGTGCTAGTCCAACAACGAATATAGGAAGTGTTAGTGTACATCAAACTATGAGACTACATATAAAGAAGCATGCAACTGTAACTTGACTCCAGCAACTACCTTCTTGTTGTTGAAGCTCACAAGGTTCATTTGATCTTGCCAACTCATCTTGTGTCAACAGTGCTCGGGAAGTAGTGTCAGGTGGCAAGGGATCTTGGGAACGTGTTGCTAGCTCAGTTCACGCACGAGTAACTCGTGTAGCTGGTAGTACTGTGGAAGGTGTTGCAACAACTAGGGTTGTCTCTGCTTGTTTGGTGGCAACTATTTGTTTCTGTTTGGCTTGTTCTGCAGCTCGTGTAGCATGGGATACCCTTTCTATAGAATTTTCCGTTGGGCTTTGACCTTCTATTGCACCATCAGTACCAGCAGAATCTGCAGGATTCTTCCGCTTCCTGTTCCCTGTCATTCTGTGTATCTTCCTCTTTCTCTGTGCCATGTTAAGTCAAGCCAACATGAAAAACGAATAACAATTTAGTTCTTCAGAACAAATTGATGCGTGATACAGATGAACTGAACTTTGATGTTAGACAACCACATGATAGGAGGATGTAATATGTACGAAAAACAGGACGGAAGAGTTAACCAGAACTATGATGTGTAAACTAAGCAGAAGACATTTCACTAAATTAGAAGCAATGCAATGGAAGGTAGACACCATATGAAAGAAGCTACAAATATCGCTCTGCCAAGTTAACAGTGTCTCATCATAAATGGCATTTAAACAAATGTGAAGCAGTACAAGAAATAAATCATATGCAAGATGCAAACAACATCACACTACCAAGTTAGAGGTCTCTCGTCATTAGTGCCATTGCATATTCACAGCATTACATATTCACAGCTTATGATGTGTAAACTAAGGAGAAGGCATTTCAACAAATTAGAAGCAATGAAAGCTAGACACCATATGAAAGATGCAACGAATATCACTCTACCAAGTTAAAACTGTCTCGTCATAAGTGCCATTTCAACAAATTAGTAGTACAAGCTAGAAAAGAATGCGAGATGTAACCTATATCACACTCCCAAGTCAAACGTGTCTTATGATAAGTGATTGTTGCAGGTTACACAACAGTAGTAATTTGATGTAAGAACATAGTGTGATAGACAGATATTGTATGTTCTAGAAACAGGAACACGTGTCTTATTCACAAGTATAATGTGTAAAGTAAGCAGGAATTCAACAAAATTAGAAGAAATACAAGCTAGACATCACACATAACATGCAACCACATATAACAGTGCCAGGTTAGAGGGAGCACCTATGATGGTGCACTAGGGGAGACGTGCTCATCGTCAACACAGCTACATTGAGTGTCTATGCATGTGTTGTCTTGCAAATCATCTTGGGGGGTGGAGGAGTAGAATCTGTAGAGGCCCTCCGTTTGGAAGGAGCACATTTATCTGCTGCCTTGCTAACTTCCTTCCGCTTTATTGATTTTGAATTGTCAAGTAAAACCGACAAGAAAAAGCAATAAAATTCTCTCTTCAGAACTCATTCGTGCATGATACTGACAATCACTACTTTGATGTAAGGTAAACACATGATACCAGGATGGAATATGTACAAAAAATAGGACGACATGGCATGTTCACAACTGTTTGTGTAAACTAAGCAGAAACCATTCCAACAAATAAGAAGCAATGCAAGCTAGACACCACATGAAAGATGCAACCAATATAACTCTGCCCAGTTAAAAGCATCCCATCATAAATGGCATTTCAACAAATTAGAACCAACACATGCTATAAATCATATGAAAGATGAAAGTAATATCGCACTGCATATACTAAAGGTGTCTCGTCATATTGATCAATGTGGGATACAAAAAAACAATTGTTTTATGTAAGTACATGCTTAATAGACAGATGTACCATGTACTAGACACAAGAAGGCATGTCACATTAACAGGTATAATGTATAAGCTAATCAGAATAGCACATGCAGTTTAACCAGATTGGAAGAATTACAATCCAGACACCATATGCAACATGCAACCGCATATCATGCTGCCAAGTTAGATCAAGCACCTGCGATGCTAGTGTAGGGGAAATGCGGTAATCAACTACAGAGCTACATTCACTATCTTCTTGAAAATCATGTCGGGAGGCTGACACTTCATTCTTTAAATGAGGATCTTTACTCACAGTAGTCCACTTGCCTGACTGCCTCATCATAAGTGATTGATGAGGGATACACAAGAACATTAGTTTGATGTAAGAACATGGTTAATAGACAGATGTACTAGTATGTACCAAAAACAGAAAGGCATGTCATATTCAAAGGTATAATGTGTAAGCTAAGTAGATGCAATTTAACCAAATTGGAAGCAATACAAGCTAGACATTCGGCTGGAGTGGTGAGCACGATCATCTAGGACCTGAGATCCTGGTGGGAGGCAGGCTGCTTCACCACCATCGTGGCTTTTTAGTTGGCTTCCACGTGATGTATGTCTGTGTTGGGCTTGTCACTGGCTCGGCCAGTGCCCTGACTAGCTATTTGTCTTCTGGTGCTCAAGGGATGGTCGTTCATGTAAAAAATAGCTTTCCTTATCTTAATAAAGACCGACTTTGGCCTTCCAAATACAAGCTAGACACCATATGGAACATGCAACCACATATGACACCGCAAAGTTAAAGCAAGCACCTTGGATGGTGGTTCATTGCGAGTGAGGTCATCAACTCCAGAGCTACGTTTACCGTCTCCATCTACTAACACTGCACCCTTTTATAGCGTTGTAACGTGTCTTGCCTACCCGCATACGAAGCTGGAGCGACTTCTCTCTTTTCTTTTCTGCTTCTCTCAAGGCAGAGTCTGAAATACCCTTGCATAAATACACAATAGTGAGAGTATGGGTGAAGTGTGTGCAGAACTAGTGCACTGTAAAAGTAGCAGATAGCAGGTGGCTGAAAAAGAAATGACAGGAGACATATGGTAGCTCTACAACATTGCATGGCAAACAAAACTATATTCTACTCTGTATGATTTTGTAATATATGAGCACAGGAAATGCAGGTACTCCTCCAGCACACCACCACATGTGGTCATATCAAGATAGCAGTCGACAGAAAATAAATAGGTCAGTCGATATTTTTATGAACCATACGATCTATAAGGAACGGGCAGATGGCCTTCGTCTACCTCCCGCTTGTCACTGTTGACGATCTTTCTCTAACCGCCAGCGACCACCGGCCCAGACCCCTGCCTCCGCTGCCCCGCCCTCCCCTCGACCTCACACCATCGCCGTGCTTAGCAGCGCCCCCAGGCCATCCCTTTAATCTCGGCCGACCTCCAGATCGGGCGCCAGCAGCTCTAGGCCCCACACGCCCCTAAGATAAACACCGAGGCGCTGCTTCCCTGGTATAATAGGCGGACTAGCGCCTGTTACGCTGGGGAATGCTTCCATTAATTGGGAATCAACTGATGAGGAATTGAAATCCTGGGGGCGACGGACCTCTAGCTAAGGTGAAATAGTATATGAGGAGAAACCTTGTGCATCACGAGTTACTAGGAACATCTAGTATCAAGAAGAAGTGGTCAACTAGTGTCTTCTGTGGGATGAATACCGTGCAAGCAGACACGTAAGATTTGCACGAATAAGGGAAGAGGAGTACCATTATCTGTTGCTAGTGTGGTCTCCTCCATATATCCCGGCGATCTTCTTTTTTCTCCCAGGGGAACCGATGTTTTGGAGGACGGTGGATCCTTGGACAAACCCATGGCCAAATTGTTGACTATGTTGCCGTGGTCATATATCGGCGGAGGGGAAGCAGATCTAAGGTGGCGAAGGACGGTGTAGCAGGAATAACTCCGGTGCGGTGGACGGTGGCGAAGTTGGAGCGGCAGCGATGAGGCGCAGGACGACGTGGTTGAACTGGCTCTGGTACTGATGGCTCGGCCTCGGCTTCAACTACTAGCCGTGGAGGGCGTTGCGGTTGAGGTTGCGGTGGATGACGACATCGGGGTATTGCCTCCGGCGTGATGGAGGTGGGCGGCGATTGATGGGTGGGATGGGGTGGCGGACGGAGGACGCCAGGGTTTTGCGGCTGGTGGAGAGGTAGTTTTTGTGCCCATGGAGTACGAATGGGGAATCGGACGGTTGGGCGGGGGGAGGGGGAGCTAAGGGAGAACCATGTTTCGGTCTGGGATGCACTTGTTTTTGGCTTTTTTGAATAGAAGATGGGACGCGCTTGTTTGAAATTTGGGGAAGTACAAACTTTGCCCCCCTCTTAGATTTTGGACCTATTGTGGGTCGGGGGTAGGATGGTAATCCCAGGTGTTCCAAATAGTGGGCGGGAGCGATTTTGGCCGCGCGCATGTGTGCTTAGGCGGCCATTGTGTATGATTGTTTTTCGGAGGCGGTTGCGTGGCGTCTAGATGAAGCTACAAACCTACCCCGGTTTAGACCTTTGGACGTCGGGCCGGTAGGTTTCACGGGTCAGAGTTATTAGAAAAGTAATTTCCTTGTACTACAAAACATTGGTCTCACATGGTTTCGGGCGAGTAGAGGCTCTTTTGGCGCTTCGTTTGAAATTTTGAAACACAAGCATTCACGTTTAGAGTGCTCTTGAACTTTGAGGATTGACCTAAATAGACAATGTTAAATTTGACCTTGTATGTTTGAAAACCTCATTAAATTATCCACTTCTTTTTGAAATTTTGACACTTGAAAATGCTATAACTATGATTATTTTGGATTGGAGGAGCTAAATTTGAATCTATTTTGTACACGACTACATATGCTATTATGTACAAAATCAGAGCAAAGATTGGTGCCCCCATAATTTAGGTATGATTTACAAATGCCATGATATCGAATTCAAATAATTGAATGGACTTCATGTTGAATTTGATTTTTGTAAACCAGCTTAAGTTGAATTCAAATGTATGCTAGTCCATAGGTAGCTATTTATAATGTTCATTGTGTAACTTTCATATGTATAATGTACTTTACACACACAACATGAACTATACTCACGTTTATATTCGATTGCTAAAGCGATGCATTGTCTGGAGTTCAAAATACTAACTATGTGGATCAATTATGTCGAATAATAACATAGACATGCTCAAATTCGATAGAATCTAGATGTCTGATGGATCAATGGTCGTTCCTTACGCGAATTGCAAATATCATGATCCCATCCTAATATTTGGATACAATTTATATCTTTCATCAATGTGTACATCAGTCTTTTACGTCTAGTTTCACTCTCCATCGGTGGTCTCTCACACATGCTCCCACACTCTCTACCGAGGTGTCTTTCTTGTAGACATGCTCTCGATATAACCCTCCCTCCCTCTCGTAACCATTTACGACTGTTTTCACTAACCTTTATCACAAGCACTCTTCCTCTCACAAGCATATACACGCACAATCCCCATCGACCCTTTCTATATACAAAGACATGCCTACGTGTCTCCTGTATGCACATTATCTTTAGGCCTGTCTCTCACGCATTGTCTCACACCTCTCTTCCTAATCGACGATTATGATTCTAGCAGAGCATTCTGTAGGATGCCCCTTAAAGTTAGATTGGATGAATAGTAATATCAGAGATAAGGGGTTACCTTAGTCCAAGAAGCTAGGGTTACAAATCCTAGCCGGCTTTGTCAGTGGACACAAAGTCCTTCACAATTCTGCTATCTTTGTCTTGTACGACTAGTCATCCATGGGTCTCCCTAAATGCGTCACGGGCCGACCAATGTGGAGCAGGACGGGACCGAACGAAAGGCCTCACCTCGACCCACCGGACCTCACGCGGTGACACACCCTCTGCCCCCACGTCTCGTTATCTTCTCACACCCACACATACCAACACATACACCAGACAAAAAAAATTCTCCTAGTGCCTCTATCCCCTCCCCCTTGCAAATACACACTCAAGGGACTATCGCCATGACGTCATATTCGTCTCTCTCTCTCTAGACCACTCTCATTTCTCGTGCTATCTCTCCCACGCCCCCCCCCCGCCAACCCCTCTATCCATGTCTCTCTCGAATACGTAATACACACACATACCTCTCTAGGCCCTGCCAAATGCATCAACTACACATTCACACATGTTACATCACGTACCCAATTGATCTAAAAAGCCCTCTCTTCATGTTTCTTTTGCATACAACGTACCTTTTGAATAAAGTGTGGCCAAAAAATATTTTAGAATTTCTACATATATACAACATTACAAAGTTATATGGAGGAGTATGAATGCTAATTTGCATTGCATGGTGCCCACAATGATATTTATTCCGCACTGTGAATTTGTATATTTTTGTACTATATATAAAGGTAGTCATAATAAAGAGAAACGAAGAGCATCTCTCTCTCCATCGCATACCCCTCCCTCTACGCCCCTTTCACAAACACACACAAACTATCTCCAGGTCCTCTAAAAGTAAGGCCCCAGCACATTCATGCATGTTTCATCTTTCTCTCACGATATATACAGTGATGATCATTATATTTGAAGCGAAAGCACGATACTTACATTGGACTTTAGAATCCACTCATTATGGTCACCATTTATGTTTTGTGGTTATTATACATCCAAGGGCTCACTGTATAGCTCTGTATTTGTTCAAGACACGACTAGTTGACCGGTTAAACACTCCACGTGGCACCTCTAGTGTTGCATCACATTATCTCACTACCATTGGGCCCACCTGTCGGCTTCTATCTAATGTACATCTACAGCCTTATAAAATACACTCTTATAAAAGAAACAGAGTTGGTGATGATGGTGTGCCTGCCATCCTGCAATATAGGTCGTCCGATTCATATTTGACGGATAGGAAGGAAACTATGGCAATTTTGCAAAAAGGTACCCACACACCTCTCCACATTTGCAAATATGGCCTTCCCTCGTTCATCCGTTTCTCTCACAAGATAAACTAGTCATACAGATGCATCTTGATGTTACGTGCAATGCACGGGCATCTTGCTAGTAAGAATGAAAACAAACGACAAAAAAATATTGGATGGTGGTTCAAAGTCATGACCGCGGGCACAGCGGACAAGGTGGCCTTGTATTGGTATGTTGAGCCGTCTGTTTTAACACACAGGAGCTGGTGTGGTGATTATACACACACGCACACATGCACACAAACTGCATGCACGCAACACTCACACGAACACATGCAGCCACGCACACACGCAACACTCACACGTACACACGCAGCCACGCATGCACGCAACACTCATATGCACACACGCACGCATGCATGCACACACTAGTACACCACACGACCAACACACACTGTCACGCTCAAGTGCTCAACCTACATGTGCATGCGCACACATCAGGCCCTGACAGACACATACACAACCAGGTGATTCCCGCGCACGGGTTGGAGTCTTGTCGCGCCTGTGTAAATTTGTGTTTATCTGACCTTTTCCCTATGCGAACTAACAAGTGGGACCCACAAGGAACATGGTCAATTTAACTAGTCAACATGGTGCCACACAGACTATTTGGCTGGTCAATAGAGTGCAATCCGATGTTGAACCGTGAGCAAGTGACCGTATAATCACCACAAAACGTATATAGTGATCGTAATCAGCTTATTCTGAAGTTCGGTGACCGTATTACGCTATTTTCTCTGTAGGCCCTCCAAAACTACATCTCTACACGTTCTCGCATGTTACATCTAACAACTATGCAATACAGCACTACTACCACACTCTAACAAAATAAATCATATGTGTTTTTAGTTTTACTAGATATCATATTGATACTTAATTATTCAGTTTGCATACATTAAAATTGCCTTTGAAATGTATGGCCAGTATCATCTACCGCGGGGAAAAATCCCGCCCTTTCCTGTTTAATCGGTTTTGTATCGATGGATCGTGCGAAACAACAAACTATAGTACTATACAGTACAAGTGACAGTTCACTAGGCCGCCGTGTCGTGTACTCCTCTGTCGTAAGAGTGGAGCGCTCGCTTTCATAAATCTTCTAGTCCCTTTCGCCGACATGTGGGACATCAAGCTACCGGGTCCACGTGCCATACCGAAATATAGTGCAGAGCAGCCGGGGTGAAGCACCCCAGTCGTGGCGCCGGCGTAGTAATGAGCAATGTGGCGTCAAATCACAAAGTTGCACCTTTCCCGCAGTTAAGTTGGAGGGACGAAGTAATAATGCTAAAAAAGAAGTTGGAGGGACGAAGCAACCATCAGTTCACTCGTTGCTGAATCCGCCTTTCCCTCATCTTCTTCAAGTTAACCACGTGTTGCTTCTGTCGTTGTTCTGCCTCATGTGGGACACGGATTGGCTTGGTAAAGCACTGACATGTTGGACCGCATGTTAGCAAACTGCCAGGACAACATCCTCTAAAAATAAGAAACCTCCCCCGCCATCCACGTGGCAAAATCACCTCCTTTACTAATCTTGATTCTATAATTTTTTAGATCAATATAATTGAGATTTGTATAGATAGCACACAGGAGCAAAACCAAGTGGTATGGTCAAGGGCCTCCACAATGTGTAGCCAAATGTAAAAATAGCTTTTTGCATTGTGAGAACCATTGTGGACGGTGCTGCGAAAGCCAAAAAGATGGAACCAAAGCTCCTTGATAGATTGATTGAAGGAACAGAAAACTGCAACATCTCTCCTCTTTCTCCCGTGCTTGGACGCATGTACAGTATAGAGCACAGAGTCTACTCCCCTGTCCCTTCTATCACAAATCACAAAGCAGTGAGGCGTCAAATCACAAAGCATGGACGGAGCAACCATCATTTCACTCTTCGCTGACTCCGCTTCTCCATCATCTTCTTCGAGAAACCACCTCACCGCACTAAGCTGGACGGACAACGCTATTGTGTACTAGTAGTACTAGTACATTTACGCGTCCTTTGGTTCAACGAACTTCCTGAATGAAAATAAGGCGGGTGTCTCGGCTTGTAGGCGGCACCTGCAAACGACTTACCGTGGTCTCCCTCAATGGTGTTCTCCGTCGAACGCACTTTGCCAAACCACAACGTTCGAGATATCATCGACGTCACTGCAATGGGCAAGGAAGTCAAATATAGTTACTACCTCCATTTTTTCGTACATAAGGCCAGTATACCAAAATTACAATTTGCAAAAGGCCACTAACACTAATCGAGGCAAAATTGATGGGGTTTGCCTCATACTAGCAACCAAGGACATTAATATACCCTGCATGCATGCGGAAGTGAGAAGGTTGGTTTGCATGGTGCTGCATTAATCAAGCGATGAGGAGTGAGATGGTTAGCTCTGTTGGATTTGGAGAAAAAATACGCATTAATTGACACGTCAAACGAGGATTTGTATCGATTAATCTCGTGAAGGAAAACCTCGCCTTTCTTTTTTAAGACTAGTACTCCTAGTATGTACGTACTTATCCTGTTTGGGTCTAGGCCTTGCATTGCCATACTTCGCCACACATTTTGCCAAGCTTGCCTAAAGTTTTCAAAATGAAAAGGAGGTACACTTGTGCACGGTTGTCGCTGTCGCACCGCACCCTCACACACTCACTCCTGCATGCTGCGGTCGCACCGCACCCTCACACCGTCGCTCCTGCATGCCGCAAACCCAACCAAGGGAATGCACCCTCACTGACACGTGCTGTCGCATGTGAACAAACCAAACTCAGCCATCCTACCGCTGACACATAATTTTCGTTCATAGAGTATGTTTATCCAACAACATGTTGGGGAGGATCCGTACGGCCCGTGCGTTGGTCTGTTGGGGAAGAAGAAGAGGTGAGGAAGAAGGGTTAGGAGACGTAAGATATTCATCCAACCGCCTGAAATGGTAGACTGACCCAAATGATGAAAGTCAGGCGACTTGCATAACAATATATGTTTTTACATAGCAAAAGATCCATAAAAACAACAACATAAAGAAAAACTATCACTGCTCACGGAGAGAGACGGCCTCGTCGTCTTTGGCTGCCGGCGCGAACCAGCCGTAGCTGCCGACGTGTGCCTCTGCACCGTGGTTGTCCTCGGCCTCCTGCTACTCGTTCATGCAGAGCGTGCGAGCGCTCTGCACGGATGAGAGCATCAACCTATTCAAGTCGAGGACGTCTAGTTCCGCCTACAGGAGGGCCTTGATGGCAGCGGCATCCGCGCACTCCGCGTCGAGTTGAGCCTCCGCCGCCCGGTTCAAGTCCAGGACGTCCGGTTCCGCCTACAGGAGGGCCTCGATGATAGCGGCATCCGTGCGCTCCATGTCGAGTTGAGCCTCTGTCGCCCGATTCAAGTCCAGGACGTCCGGTTCCACCTACAGGAGGGCCTTGATGGTAGCAACATCCACGCGCCCTGCCTCAAGTTGAGTCTTCGCCGCCCGGTTCACATCCACGGCATCCGGTTCCGCCTGCAGGAGAGCCTCGATGGCAGCGGCATGCGCGCGCTCCGCGTCGAGTTGAGCCTCTACCTCCCGGTCCTCCTTTAGTATCGCCAGGTTGAACCGCTGGTCCGCCTGCACCATGGGGGACTCGGACGCCGGCATGAAGTCGACATCCATCATCTCATACCCATCGGGGGCCTTCTGCGCCGCGACCTCCGCCATGAACATTGGATCGGCTTCCTCCTCCTTGTAGCTTGGCTCCAGAGAACTCAAGGATTGGCCCGTCGCAAAGCGAGCTTGGGAAGGGAGGTCTGTGGCGCCGACCGCCACCGTGATTTCTGCGCGGTGCTCCGGCGTCAGCATCTTGTAGTACATGATCTTGCGGCGCACCATGGCTTTCCAGCGAACTAGGGGACGCTTGATGCGGGCTAGGGGATCGAAAGGTGGGGGGATGGGCTGGACATTAGGTGTGGTTTTGGGGCAGTGGCTGGCGTAGGCCGAGCAGCGAAGGTTCTGGTGTGAATAGTGGTTCCGGTGACGACCAGTCAATCGGTTTTGAATGTACATCGCTCTTGTTGTGTTAGTGTTGCACCCCGGCACGCTGGACCCTCCATGTCGCTCATCGAATGGAACGCGCTTCGTCTTGCGTTTTCGCTCGCTTGCGGGACCGTAGTTGAGAGCAAACCAACGTCACTCCCCCTCCCCCACCCGCGTCATTTATACTACCACTCCCTCCATTTTATTCGGAGTAAATAAAAACGGAGGGAGTATACTACGGATGAGGATCCCCTGATGTGGCCGAACCCATTGAGTAACTGACATGTGGGTCCTAGCAAGCATGGGGTCCGCCAGTAAGTGACCGAAAGGGAGGGTAAGGCAGGGATACCTACGTCAGAGGATCCACTTCCACTACTACTCCCTTCTTCCATTTACTATACATGGCCTAATGCGTTTTTCGAGGCTAACTTTGACCAAATGTTAGAGTAATAATATATGATATGCAACTTACACAAAGCATATGGTCAAATTCGTATGTGAAAGGAGCTTCCTATGATATAATTTTCACATTATACATCTCATGTACTATTAATCTTGTCAATAGTCAAATGCGGTTTTGAAAAACGCATTAGAGCATGGTTAATAATAGCTAGCCGATGGCTATAAGGAACTGCCATGTCATCTATAGACATCATCTATATCCACTCATACAGTAGTGTGGGCTATAAGGTTGGCTATTTCCCGCAAAAAAATTATAAGGTTGGCTATTGTATTAGTACTTTTTTCCGTCTCCTCTCTATCTCTTTCTTCATATTTATTGTATTTAACTAGGAATGCGTATATAGCTAGGCTCTTGCATGAGAGCTCACTCCCCTTACTTTTTCACATCTCTCTCCTCCACATAGCCCCTATATAAATGGAAGGAGGGAGTACTACTATGAGCAATGCATACTCTAGTACAGATGTTGTCAGTACTCCATTAGTACTATTGGACAAGAAGCTTAAAAAAGTTACTGTTGGACTGGCTATACGTGGCGAAATCCTAGTAGGAATAGCATGCGCGAGAACAAGCACATTCACGTGGTTGAAAACAAATTGGAAACCATCTCGAGTACAAATCTAGGAGTATGTACGAATCTAACAATATTGATTGGGCGTTGTTGAGTGTTGATACTTTTTTCTGTAAGTTTGATCAAAGTAGAGATACTTTGACTACACATAAAACTTATATGTAAACTATAAAGGATCGGAGGGAGTATATTGTACGTTCAAAAATGAAACAAACATTGAATACCCTTTATATATGATTTGCAGATGCTATGATCACCGATTCAAAAAATTTAATCTGCCTTAGGTATCACACATGCCCCCACTCATTCTCTTCCAATTTCATCTCGGGGTCCGAAGATTGATTGAAAGAGGACTAGGGTGGGTACAATATGTTTGTTTCGCTTATGAACATACAATATACTCCCTCTGATCCCCACATACGCCCCCCCACACCGCCCCGCGCGGGGCATTCCTATCATAGAAATAGACCAAACCTTTATCTCCTTGCACGACACGCAATTGATCTCTCAACATCAATCGATCTCGTCAACATGTGTCGGGGCATGAACCGAATGGAATGTCAAAACTAAGACGCGAAGTGAGACGTAGTGGAGGCAAAGTGAAACTTTAAACGAACCATTTGTTTGTATGCATGTCGGACAAATTACAACATTGTAAATACAAGCATGTTCTAGGCCCACATGCGAATGATACTCGACGGAATGTTCAAATGAGGCATGCGGGAGGATGGACTCAACCAGAGGGCGGCATGATCGATGGAGAAGAGGGTTAGAGAGGAATGAGAAATAAGCAAACGCCACATGATTATACTTGAACAACTCAAATAAACAATAAGTTGTCTCGCTTGGCCTACATAGTGAAAGGCCTAATGCGCATCGCGGAGCACTGACACTCGAATATGGCCGGGAAAACAGGAAAACCAACATGTGGGGCACACCAGTCGGGACGATGTAGTGCAGACTAGTCCAATGGAGGAGCTGGCCCACGACCTCCTCTCCACCGGCAACCATTCATGTGGGTCGTGGGGGCCTGCAAGTGGCGCAGCTCCAGCACCGCCTCTGGACACGGCGACCACGGTGAGCGACACGCTCATCGTCGCTAGACACGGTCGGTTTCAGTGTGCCCAGGGTGGCGTTAGCACTGTGGCACGGCTAGCAGATCAAGGGTATGTTTGGTTTGTGCCCAAGGTTGCCCCATCAAAGCATTGGCTAGCCAAAATTTTGGTTGAGGTTTTGGTTGCCCATGATTTGGCCGACATTGGCAAGAAAAATGAACTAGAGTTGGCTAGAGTTCTTTGGCATGCCCAAAAATGGCAACCATCCAAACAAATACCAATCTTTGGGTCATGACTAAAATTTTGGTAACGTGCACTTTGGCCACAATCCAAACACACCCCAACACCCGGCTCGTCGAGGATGCATGGGGCGTCACAACGCGTCCACGGAGTGGTGTAGCGCGGCCAACTGCATCCGCATGACCTGAGACCATGCAGAGTTGTCTTGCTTTTTCAATGACATGCGGGGATCGCATGTGAGCAAAGGGCATCTCCAATGTTGCCATGACCGCAGCTGACTACCCTCCCACACCAAAAACCCTCGTCCCTCGCGCCGTCATGCGGTGCGTTCCCAGCTGGTGCCAGCTGCCCGCATTCATGGCGTCCGTTCGTATGCTGTCGTTAAGAGGCTCGGTACCCGAGGAACCAACTCCGGCGACTTAATGACGCACCCGGACACTTGGCCTCACTGGAATGCGCTACTTAAAGCGCTAACGCCCAGCTAACCTCCACACCATAGCGCATCGTCCTCCTACCTGGCACCACATCTGCCATGACCGCAAGCGCGAATGCTCTGTAGGAGACCTTGTCTTCGGGGATGAAGCTCGAGGCCACCGCCCTCGCTCAAGTCGCCTCTTGCGACGCAATAGCGGCGTAGCCGGATGCGAACGTGACCGCACAAGTGATGGCCACGCTAGCGGCCGACAACGGGAGCATCCTCAGCCACGCGTCCTACTTGCCGCCGTCCAACGTTCGGCACCGTCGAGGTCGGGGACTCCTCCAAGGATGAGTAGGGCATGGGAGGCGGCAGGGCATGGTGTGCCAACTGGCTGGTCCGTATCTCGTGTTCTACTCTTCCTCACCAGAGACCGCACCTTCACTTCACGGGTCTTGAACCCCGCCCCTGTACATAGAGATCGCAGATGGAGGATCTCGGTCGCTGCCGTAGAATAGGTTTAGGGTCGGGTTTCTTTTATTTTTCTGTCCTATAAAAGTTTGAAATGTAATGAAAATCTGTCGTGTTTGCATTAATCTCGGCCGGTGTATATGAACTTTCACAATAATATAGTATATTGTAGGAGTACTAGCAAGATGCCCGTGCGTTGCACAGAACATCAAGATCTTGTGGGAGAAAAGGATGAACGAGGAATGCCTTATCTGCAAATGTGGAGAGGAGTGTGGGTAAATTGTCATAGTTTCCTTCCTATCCGTTAGATATAGATCGGATTGCCTATATTGCAGGATGACAGGCACACCATCATCACCAACTATGCTTTTTATTGAACCGAAACAAAGCTAACATGCGAAGTAAATAAACACATAGGGTCTATACATACACATTTTATCTTAGGCACTCCAATAGTACCTCCGCTACACATTCACGCATTTCACATCTTTCTACATCTACGGGAACCTACGAAAGGGTTAACATAAATTGCCTATCTCTCTCCTCCCCTGATTTTATGGTGGTGGGCCCCTCCCTCGCCCCAATCTACAATTAGCAGCTCACATGTTTCACATTACGTTAATTACGTAACTGGGATTACATAGGTGTAGCATTACTCATCCTAAAAAACCAACTAAGCCAACCTCCCAGCATATCGTGCGGGAAAAGACCCGGTCGCGCTGTTTTAGTTGGGATTACCGGATTACTAGTAGTAGTATCGATGGATCGCGCGAAGCACCAAGTTTTTTTTGAGGGGGCGAAGCACCTAGTTTAAAAGGATGGATGAACTATTTCCTCTCTTGTAAAAAAATTATTCCCTCTCGGTGTATATTGATATAGATGGACTATTTCGATGGTGTGCATGTCTTTGGAACAAAGTAGTAGCGTGGGTCTGCTTGACTATAAGGAACTATTTATCCACATATATAGCTTTCTCTGCTACTCCTTCCAGTGATTGGTATGCAGTGCATGTGTTTGTAGACATGACAGCTTGTCCATGGAAGTTCAACTACGGCGACCATCACGTTTCATCTCGCGATTCCCACGACGCCTCTCCAACCCACGGCACCACGCCCCCCGACGTGTGCCTCACCCCTCTCGGCCGCACCGCCCCTCTGCCTTTGTGTGCATGACATGTGGGCCACCTAAAATGCGGCGAGCATCAAGTTTCTACCACAGCCACCCGCGATTCCCATGACTTCGCTCAAACCCATGAAACCACACGTCCCCCGACCTGCGGCTCACCCCTCTTGGCCCCACTGCCCCTCTCCCTTCGGGAGCATTACATGTGGACAAGTCACCTATCGGGTCCACATGTTATTGACTCAAAGGTAGGTGTAGTAAGGCGCTGAAGCTCAGTCCCGACGGCCCTGAGAGGGAAATGTAACTCCTGCGCCAGGGCTTGTGGTGCTCCTGCAGCACGAACTCGTGCCAAACTCGAGATTTGTTTCTTTACTATACATGCACGCAACGATTTAATGGACATTGTAATCTCAACATGTGATGGGGAGCTCTAAATTTGAATTTGAAACTTATAAAATGAAAAGATTCAAAACAAATAAACTGGGAGAGAGGGAGTATATCGTAGGATGTGTTCCATACAAGATAAGTCCCTTGGTTTGTCATCGCGAAGATGCGGCTAGAAAGGAGCACAGCGTCTTCCTACTCGTACGACAACAAATCGGCCACAGACAGCATGGTCCGCCTTTGACCGCCATGTGCAAGGTCCGTGCTATCTTTTATTCAATCTCACCATGGTTCCATCATACCAATTCATGCGGTGGCCCGTTGCATGGATGATCCTGATGTTGGACAAAGGTTCTACGGGAACGGTGTCACCATTGTAAATGTTGTGTAAATTGATGTTGGTACCCTACTATACATATGCAAGCCAATCTCCACTCGCACCGATCCTAGCCTGTGAAACAGTGGGCAGGGGGAGAATTAGGAAATGGACACGGAAGTAGTCTTTAGAATGCATTTACTACGTGATCAAACTCATCTTACCTGCTCATCGGAGGAAATCCAAGTGCCCCTCAACATCGGCATCTCAAGGGGCGTCAACTTGCAACTACGGCCACGCCGCGCTGGAGAGACCCCCAAGGAAACATCCTCGTGTGTTCCATGGAACATCAAGATGCATTTGTATGAGTAGTTTATCTTGTGAGAGAAAAGGATGAACGAGGGAAGGCCTCTAGAGATAGAGATGGACACTACTACTACCAATGTGCTGGCCCGTGCGTTGCAATGGATCCAAACTAGTAGAATAAACTTGTTCACGTGCTTGAAATATAAACACTCTAGTTTTGATATACATGTGTCAGCAGACACGACAGCTTGTCCATGGAAGTTGAACCATGGCGACCGTCACGTTTCTTGTTTCTACCACTGCCACACCCACACATGATTCCCACGACGCCGCTCCAACCCACGGCATGACATCCCCCGACGTGGACATGGATCCTCTGACGTGGCTATCACTGCCTTGCCCTGCCTTTCCCTGCCTTTCTTTCGCTGACAGGTGGGACCCATGCTTATGGGTCCCACATGTCATGGTAGGATTGTTCGTGCCCCTCATCCCTCTCGGCCCCACCGCTCCTCTGCCTTTGTGTGCATGACATGCGGGCCAGCTGAACTGCGGCGACCATCAACTTCCTACCACAGACACACCCAATTGGACGCGGTTTGCCTGCTCCGCTGCTGTGCTCCGATCCGTACTCCCGCACCATCGAATTTTCATCCAGCGGCTGTGACACATTTCGTCCCGGGCATCAATCCTCAGCTGGAGTACTTATGTACTACAGGTAGTACCCGCCGGTGTGGCCATCTACCCTCATAACGCCCCGACACCTAGCTGTGGTACGCTCACCATGGCCACGCCACCACCGGCTGGTTCATCTCGAACGAGTGAGTCACGAACCACGCCGCCACCATGAGAATGACATGTGGGCCAGCCGCATTTAAGGCCCGCATCTCATTGACTCATAGGCCGGGCACTAAGCCACTGAAGTTCGGTCCCGTGGGCCCCGAGAGGGACATGTAACTCCTACGGCAGGCCTTGTGGTGCTTCCGCAGTACGAGCTTGTGCCAAAACTGGAATTTGTTTCTTACTACTACCAACTAGTACTAGTAAGGTACACGTGCATTGCACGCATGAGATTCTGGTGGTTTGTGCATTATGCTTCTACATGTGGAGTTTTCTGGATTCTAACATGTGGCAAAATCTGGTGGAATGTAAGGTTAGGCAAGTTTGATTAACTTAGGTGAGTGTTTGGTTCAAGCCACACCTTAGGCAAGCCACACTGGCCCCACATGACATACACACAAAAAATGTGGCAAGATTCCCTTATGCTTGCCAACTTGTGGCTCCCATTTTGAAGAACTTATTAATAACTTTTCCTGAGCTTAGTTGTGGCAAAGTTAGTCATGAATTAAGTTCAACCATGGAGTCTTCTAGATTATACATGTGGCAGAATCTGGTGGATGATATCCAATGGCCAGTAGTGCTCGGATTTTCCATCTTTGTACCGTCGGATTGGCTTCATCCAACGACCAACTTTCAAAGTTTTTCACACACTATATAGGGGGTATAGATATAGATGTGCCGGTCCGTTGTAATGGATCCAAAGTATATCTATTTAGTGGAGTGCACTCTAAACACATTATCTATTTATTTTTCTCTAACCTTCCGTAGCCATGCAACCAAGCCACATAAGCTTCATGGGTGCCCCCACATCATATTATTCATACTACATTGATTGAAAAAAAGATAAATCACCCAAAACAAGATCTTCCCGTTTTTTGTTCCTACGATGTTGTGCCTTGCACGTATCTACTAGTTGTATAGTGGTAGTACTAGTAATATAGTATTAGGAGTACAAACTTGGTAAGTACTAGTAGGAGTAGTACTAGTACGGAATGCTCCTACTCTATCAACGAGCCCCGTCTGACACAAAATTTCTTGGCTTCCGTGCTACAGCTAGATCTTCCCCTTGTTTCTGTTTGCCAACCTGGCGGCGGGCGGGGTGTCGGTTTCTTAACGGGCAGTCCCACATGAAAGTGAAAATGCTAGGCACAGGGGAGGAGCTACGTGAGGGCCAACACGTGCCCTGGCCCACCCAACCTAGCAGGATTTTCGTAGTTGTACATCCAGTTTTGAGGCATGGAACGTCAACACAAGGGTAATTTCTATAGCCTGGCTAGACTGGCACGCCCAACGTTTTGCTTCAAGCTCCGCCACTACAAGGCAACATGCCTTCCCTAAGCTATGTGTCGTGCCGGACAGTCCGTGTTGTACTCCCGATTCCCGGGCGTGTGGGGGTGCGGCGCGAACATGGCAGGCCTTTTCCTTTTACTAGCAATGTGCCCGTGTGTTGCGACGGATCCAAAGTAGTAGAATAGTAGTATTTGTTCACAAACTTGAAAGAAATCACTATTGTTTTGATATAATCCTAATATATTACTCCCTTCATACCTAAATATTTGTCTTTTTTGAGATTTCAAATGGACTATCACATACGGATTATATAGACATATTCTAGTGTTTCTAGCAAGATGCCCGTGCGTTGCACGAAGTTGATGGAAAAGGTAAGCACAACTTATAAATTGACGGATGGAGTACTAGTTACAGTGATGCATATAATTAAGCAAAGGGATCGCACATGTCGGTATTGACTGGAACGAGAATGCAACAGCACAATAAGAATTAAGGCCACGATGATGCAATCGCAGTGGTGGTTACAGAAGGCAAGAAGAAAGATGGATCCACGAACGTACGACCTCCTCCTCCTCCTGAACTTAGTGCGCCGGGCCACCGACCGGCGGCTAAGGAGTGGCGGCTTTTGTGGCGAGGTCGAGGTGCTTCTCAACAAAGGCATCCAAGGCTTCCAGCCGGTTGAGGAAGGCCAATGTCATAGCATCCTCACTGTCCATGTAGATACCTATGTACATGATTTGCTCGTACGCGTGGATGTGTAGGTCGACGAATTCTTGCAGGGCGAGGCGCCTCGCGGCGAGCGCGACCTCCAGGTGGACATTCTTCGTGGCATCGGTGGGCAGTCGTAGGGCCACCAGTGCTTGAAAGAGGTTCCGGCCATGGAGGCCGATTAGGGTGGCAGGCAATGAGGAGCCCGGGCGCGCGGACTGGAGGAGTACGGCGATGTCATTCGCGAGCTTCTTGAGGACGGTGAACTTGTTGCTGGTGGCAACGATCATCTGGTCCAACTGAGAGTCGTAGTTGGCGTCTACGGCGGCCATCCACCAGCCGGTCTCCAACACCGTCTGGAGACGATCCTCGGCGCCATGCCGCAGGCCGGCGTCGTGGACCATCTGGTGCAGCCGCTGGCCGCTTGCGCGCATCGCCGCCATGGGTCTGGAGCGAGCTCTTTTGCGCTTAGTGTAGGTGCTTAGGCAAGTGCTTAGGTGTGTACGACGTGGTAGATGCATTGGAATGGAGGAGGGGCGCCTTTATATGAGGGCAATGAGGGCAAACTGCGTTGCATTCACATCGTGCAGCCTCTTTTCCCGGACCTCCTCCCATTACTTCCCTCATGCATTAATTGAATGAGGATGCATTGGCCGTTCAACATATCGGGAACCGCTACTCCCTCCCTCGGCTGCATTAAAGGCGTATCAGGAACTACGCCACCCACTGTCAAATCGAATACTCCCTCCGTCTTGGTGAGTATTAAGTCATCTTACGAAAACCAAATACTAGTAAACACATAGGCCTGGTGCATTAACTCTCACGTTGTTTCTTATTTTTTGACATAAATAGAGGAATCAATCAAGAAGAGATGTGGGGCTTGTATGCTTTTAATGACTTGAGACTATCAAACATGACATGCAGTGGTCAGTTCGTTGCACAAGAACAAATACAACCCACGTCAGCACACACGCATATTATAGCATCACATCCAATGGCTATAAAAGATGAATGAGACCAAATTATATCTCATCTACATGAGTTCTAGCAAAACTGTATTAATAATACTTAGTACTCCTGCGCCATGTATCATATAAGTATCATGTAGTACTTTGTTTATTGCCATGTATGACACATAGTTCACGAGCACTCTCTATATGTACCACCTTTTTTTTAATTTCAAGTTTTGCTCCATGGCGCAATCCATCGATACTACTACTGTACAAAAGTGGAGTATATCATTTTTTAAAAGGCTAGAAGGCGGGGCAGTCTAGCTCGGTCGGTTTCACGAGAGGCGAGGGCCTTTGTGATTTGACGGCTCATTAATGCTGTCAAATCGAATAGTACTGCACCGCCTGCTGCACGCCCGGCGCCTCCATTAAACCCCTCCGTTAAACCCGCATGCAAACCGAGAATTCTACTCCGGCCACACGTCCGTTCATGAGCGGGCCGAAATTAAACGCAACACCGGCCAAGCTCCTCCCGTCCGCCCTCAGTTTAAACAAAGCCAGACGCCGGCCAAGCTCCTACTGTCCGCCCTCTATTTACACGAGGCCAGACAGACAGCAGGCAAGAATCGCACCCCTCCGCCGCTCCCCCAACTCCTCCTTCACCATTTTCTCCACCCTTCCGATGGCTTCCGATGAGCCGTTCTCCGGCATATTACCCGGCAGGGTGGCCCGCCGAGCCCTCCGGATACGGGCGAGGCCGCTCGGTGCTTCACCAACCTCGCTTGGCCCGACGGAGCCAGTTGTCGCCCCAAGCAGGCGCGTGGTTCAGCAACTCGCTGCTCCAATTCAGCTCGATGACGAGTGGCGAGTTACTCCACGCCGGCACGTCGGCGAGCACGCCGGTACGGGCGCCGTCGCTGCCGCGTCGTATCGCGCCACCATTGTCTGCGGTGACCGCGCCTCCCGTGTCTGTGGGCGCGCCTCCCGTGCCTGCAGCAGCGACATGCAGGCAGAGACAGAAGCCGGGTGCATGGAGAGCGACGAGTCGGTGGCCAGCTTCTACGTGTCCGCTGCCATCATCGAGGAGAAGTAGAACACGGGAGGCCGCCACCACTTGGGACCCATGAAGGCCACTGCCGAGGCGACGACCGCGGATTCAGGTGGTTTCTTTGCTGCTCCGTATCTTCCGAGGACCTTCGTCGACCCCGCAAGTGTCTGACGAAGATGAGGAAGACAAAGGGATCCGCGAGCGGCCATTTAGAACTAAAATAAGTCTAGATATATCCATTTCTAGGACAAGTATTTCCGAACGGAGGGAGTATTAATTATACAAGAGAGACGGATTGGCACCTCTTAGTTCATGTAAATGTAATGAAATCCATCATGTTTATATGAAGATCTGGCTTTTTTGTACGAAATCCTTCATGCTTATATGAAATCAGTCCGTGTTTGCACGAATTTCATCTGGTTGGTTAGAGTTGTAAAAATGCATGCCGCTGGCGTTTGATGTTGTCCTCCGCGGAAGGAAGCGGGAGGAAATTTGCCGGCTGCCGTTGGAGATGCTCTTTATGCTGGAAATAATAGGGTGACATCCAATCCATTTGAGTTAATTGCCTGTATGATTGTCCCTCTATAAAAAGTTAATTGCATGTATAGTGTACACGTGACTTGCAGGGTGGCTACAGTTTCGTACAGAAAGTTAAAAAGAAACAAGTCCATCCTTAATATTCTAAGTACTCTGTGGGTTCCACTGTCAGTACAGTAGCGAAAGAAGTATATATTAAATAAGTAGAGTAATATATAATATACAAATCTAAAGTTAAAAGACAGAATTCGAACTCATGTCATCGCGTTGCGAGCATCCGGCGCTAACCAGCCCAGCACATTTTTGTTGTAGACCATGCTGGAGATATATCTCCATGTCTACTCTTATATATACTCCATTCGTTCCTAAATATTTGTCTTTTTCAGATTTCAAATGGACTACCACATACGGATGTGTATGTAGACATATTTTAGAGTGTAGATTCACTCATTTTGCTACGTATGTCTTTTCAGGAAGGGGTCAGATTTGTCCTTGATTTATTTATGAGGTGTCTAGATGGCACTGCATCGCCAAGAAAAGAGGGTAACATCAAAATTATGGACTACTTTTTTGAGTATGTTGGTAAGGTCCGGTCATAGTCACTTGTTGAAATCTCTAAAAAGACAAATACTCCCTCCGTCCAGAAATACTTGTCATCAAAATGGATAAAAGGAAATGTATCTAGACGTATTTTAGTTTTAGATACATCTATTTTTATCCATTTTTATGACAAGTATTTTCGGACGGAGGGAGTAGAAAACAGAGTTGGTGATGATGGTGTGCGTGCCATCCTGCAATATAGGCCGTCGGATTTATATCTAACGGATAGGAAAGAAACTATGGAAATTTTGCAATAATATACCCACACGTCTCTCCATGTTCGCAAATAAGGCCTTCCCTCGTTCAGCCTTTTCTCCCACAAGATAAACTACTCATACAAATGCATCTTGATGTTCCGTGCAACGCACGGGCAGCTAGCTAATTTCTTTTAAAATAGTTGTTGCGATAATTGGGTTGAAGTGATATATTTTATGTCTGCCCCGAATGATTTCAGATTCACTAGTAGTAACAAAGAAAAGGTTGCCTTGTTAATTAACAGAAAACAGGGTGAAAACTATCACATGAGGCCGGTAAAAACAAGGCACAATGGGTTCAGCGTCATCGTCACTACAGCTGTGCGCGCGCGAGAAGTCTACATATCGAGGGGGCTACCGAGCAAGGCACCAAGACACAATGTTTGAGAGAGAAACCAATTGACAGATTATGATCAGATCGAGTTGTCACCCTTCTGCTGTCATTGTTGGGGGGGAAGGGAGAGAAAGATGTATCGAGAGTGTGCGCGGTAGGCATAGAGGCACAACTAGCGAGTGTGTGTGTGTGTTTGAAAGAGGAGTCGATAGATTATTATCAAGATCGATGTGCCACCCTACTCCTTCGGTGCCGGGTAGTGTGTGTGTGTGTGTGTGTGTTTGAGAGAGAATCCAGTCGATAGATTAGTATCAAGATCGAGGTGTCACCCTACTCCTTCGGTGTCGGGTAGTGTGTGTGTGTGTATGTTTGAGAGAGAAGCCAGTTGATAGATTACTAACAAGATCGAGGTGTCACCCTACTTCGGTGTTGGGAAGTGTGGGTGTGTGGGGGGGGGGCAGTGACACTCACATACCTCTACTCTTATAAAAAACAGAGTTGGTGATGATGTTGTTCCTGCCATTCTGCAATATAGGCCATCCGATATATATCCGACGGACAGGAAGGAAAATATGGCAATTTTGCAAAAAGATACCCACACCCCTCTCCGCATTTGCAAATAAGGCATTCCCTCGGTCATCCTTTTCTCCCACAAGATAAACTTCTCATACAAATGCATCTTGATGTTCCGTGCAACGCACATGGGCATCTTGCTAGTAGGGAGAAGGAGTTTGTGTGACACATATCTAGCTATATTAAGGGATAGGTAGATAGCATATGTGTGAGAGACATTATTATACTTTGAGACATTAGTGGCTGTGGGTGGGCGGAATTAAAGGGGTGGGCGTGTTAGACATAGAGAGCGTGTGTGTTTCTGTGTGAGAGACTTGTAGGACGGGGTAGAAAGACGAATTTAACCCTGACGGAGGGAGAGAAATACACGAAGTGCGCATGTGTGATTCCGATGCCCACATGGAAATGAGATATGTATGCGTGTGAGAGAAATTGCATAATTCATTCATGTATCACTATCTAGCGATCATGGACATGCATCGCTTGAACAAAAGTCAATATCTACTTCGTATCGTAGCCAAAGGTACAATGTCGATTCAACGCTATAAAGATTGGACACTCACATATCACATTTTTTCTATTTAAATAAACCTTTTCAGTTGTGCATGCCAAAGCTACAGTGATGATTCTTCAAACAACCAATGTAGCTATCATGCACATGCACCATTGTTACTCTTGCATTCAAATTCATTAGTCTTGGATGATTTAAGTTCCTATTTTGAAGTAATATATGTAATATTCATATATGAATTCAACGGGTACGCAATTTATGAAATGGAGGCTATGTAATCATATGAGGTAACACTTTTAAGTAGCTAACTACAATATCCATTTCTTTTTGTGCGCCTCTACACTAACACGTCAATGCATTATGTTTAAAGTAAATAACCAATGGCACTAAATTATCTATTTACACGAGAAATACATAGGCTGAGCGTTTGATCCCTTTTTTTGTGAACGCGCCACTACACCCGTACGATTGGCCGCGCCCGTGTGAACGTCCAAGTTATCGGCGCATCATCCCGAGTTATTGTCTTTTTTTCTAGGGTGGACTTCACACCAGTTATTAACTGCTGACGCGTGCCCCGTGTACACAGTCTAGCATGACCTTCCCGCTAGCACGGTCCAAAATTAGTTGAAACTGGATACGACCGATCCCACGGGCGGCAAAATCTCCCGCCTCCTTCTAAAATTTCTGCCACCTTTAGCATGCGAAATCCCCCTTTTTTCCTTGGTGCACGGAGACCAACAGTTACAATACCACCCTCATCTACATGATAGGTCGGGGCTGCTTTGGTAACTTTTGGTTCCCCCCACTACACAGCACCCCCATTTCCTCTCCCCCTCCCGCAAAAACGACTAACTCCACAGCACCAGAGCATCTTACATCACGCTATCCGTACTTCATCGCCCTTTCTCCCCTCCCCTCTCGAAACCCTAGACTGCTCATCCACCGGCGTACCATAGCCCATTCACTACCAACGGCGTCCACCTCGCCGGATCTGCTTCTGCGGCCGCATCCACCCCTCCCACCTCCCCTAGAAACAAGTAGACTGCTCATCCACCACTGTACCACAGCCCATACAGTGCCGGCCTTGTCCATGGCGCCGGATCTGCTTCGCCGGTACTCTCGTCAACCGCCGCATATCTGCAGCGGCTCATTCGTACTCCCCACCGGAGACGCTTCGTCCACACCCCCTGGAGCCGCCCCACCAACGCCCCCGTCGACGGCCTCTGATCCTCTTCGCCGACACCATCCTCAACCCTACCGGAGCCACTTTGCCGACACCTTTCTCAACCCTACCGGAGCCGCTTCGCCGACACCAGCGTCAACCCTACCGGAGTAGCTTCGCATATACCATTCTCAACCCTACCGGGGCCGCTTTGCCAACTCACAAGTCCACGGTCTCAGATCCGCTTCCTCGCACCCTCATCCAACCTACCGGAGCAGCTTCTGACGCCCTGTCCATGGCCGCAGATCTGCATCATCGACACCACCCTTAACCCAACCACCAGAGCAGCTTCTGACGCCCCGTCCACAGCCGCAGATCTGCATCGTCGACACCATCCTTAACCCAACCACCGGAGCAGCTTCTGACGCCCCGTCCATGGCCGCAGATCCGCGTCGTCAACACCATCCTTAACCCAACCACCGGAGCAGCTTCACCTACGCCCTCGTCCACGGCCATAGATCTGCTTCGCCCACACCGTAGTCCACCCTACCGGAGCCGCTCCACAAACACCCTACTCGACCATTCTAGATCTCCTTACCGGACCCCGACAGCCAGCGCAGCGTCATCACCCTCGACGTTTCTAACCTGATTCCCACCATTGGAGAGATGCCAAGCACCCGCCACAGCCTAGGTACTTGTCACCTTTAAACCCGTCCAGCATCACCTACCCGATGTACTTCAAATATACTAACTGGTCGCTGTTACCTGTTATGCAGCTGGCAAAAACTACAAGGATGATGTTTCTTCTGGATCTAACAGCTTGGCCAACCAAGATCCTGGACTAAGGCATTGCTATGATCTTGTAAGCGCGTCTCTCTCTCTTGTATTGTTCTGTGCATGCCAGCGTGCTTTGCTAGGATTTTCGACCAGTAATCCCTTTGTGCAGACAATGATTTCTACTACTGCCTGCTAAATTAGATATGTAGATGTCATACATGATACTACCTCATACCTCCGTTCCTAAATATAAGTCTTTCTAGAGATTCCACTATAGGCTACATACGGAGCAAAATGAGTGAATCTACACTCGAAAATGCATCTATATACATCTGTATGTGGTCCATATTGGAATCTCTACAAAGACATATATTTAGGAACAGGGCCAGTACATTACACAAAATCGTAGGTGGCATGTAGGAATTCCAGTGCGCTACATTAGGCTCCCTTAGAGTGCCTGCCAGTCCAGCATACAGAGTCATGCCTAGTTTATGGTACGCACACAATCGTTAATTGGTGGTTTAGATATGCGCAAGGGATATGCAAGGTAGTATCATGTAGAGATGTCTGAAATTAGCTGTGTCAACTTGCAGATAGGGTTACACAATGAAAAGGTACAAGATGTATGTGGCAATTTCATGGAACATCGCAAAAAAAGGAGAGGCAGCGGTGAGCCTATACAGTGTGCTATGGTACGTCACTCCTCCATTGCAATCATCGTGACATGTTATTTGTATGCCAGTTCTATTAGCCATGTTTCTTAGGGACAGTTATTACGAGTTATCCTAAGAAAATAAGCACATGTGAATATAAGCTCCATGTAATACGCCAACCAGTTATTTTCATTGCATTTTCAGCTTATCTTTGGTATGATCAATGGAAAGTCTAGATTGCATTATATATATTTTTCATTTTTCTACCCATATGGAAATTAATTTGACTTGCAAACATCACAAATTGAACCCGGTGCAGTAATTAATATGATAGGAAAACATACCATCACTATTTGCTCAAAATGCAAATACAAAGATACCATCTACTTGGCACAATCTACTTTGATCAATGTTTTCCATAGAGATCCCATTGCCTAATTTAAACGAAGAACGCATGACCCACATTTAAATGAAGAACAATTATTTATTGAAATTCGATGGTCCAAGTGGCTGGTTATTATCATATAGCAGCACCACTTGAAAGCATCATATAGCAGCAGCTCATAGCAACTCATCATATAGCAGCAGCAGTCTGCAATTCATCATATACCAGCAGCAGCTCATAGCAATTCATCATATAGCAGCAGCAGGAGCAGCTCATCGCAATTCATCATATAGCAGCAGCAGGAGCATCTCATAGCAATTCATCATATAGCAGCAGTAGCAGCAGCTTGTAGCAACTCATCATATAGCAGCAGCAGCAGCTCATAGCAATTCATCATATAGTAGTAGCACCAGCTTATAGCAACCCATCATACAGCAGCAGCAGCTCATAGCAATTCATCATATAGCAGCAGCAGCTCATAGCAATGCCTCATATAGCAGCAGCAGAAGCAGCTCATAGCAATTCATTGTATAGTGGATCAGAATGAAAATTTGGCAAAAAATCAGAGGAGATCCTCACCTTGTTGGATGAGCTCATCCTTCAACAACACCTCAAGTCCATGGCCTGGGAGGAGGGGAGGGGGAACAAGGTGCCTTCTGCCGCAGTGTGGCATCAGTCGTAGTTGTGCAGCGCCCGCCGAAGTAGTGTGTTGGACGAACCACAGTGGAGCAGCTACTGGAGACTATGAGAATGAGGGGCGGTGCTAGAGGGAGGAGCAGCCAGGGAGATTTGCCCCTACCCGCCGGCCATGTAGCCTAGCTGGACATAGCATCGTCGAGGACCAGGCCAGATGGGACCAGTGGCGACAGCTCGCTGGAGGAACCCTAGTGCTGCTGGCAGGGGATCGAGGTAGAGGGAAAGGGGAGAGGAGATGCAAGCGGGCGGGGCAATGAATGCTTGCGTCTTTGTTTTTACTTGAGGGTTAGGTGTGACACGGGCGTCAGTAGTTGCATTTTGAGTGTAATATAGGCAGACAACAGAGTCATTTCACTATTCCCCTTCCCTTCAATTTTTAGTGAGGTTCTACCCGAAACACCCCCCCCCCTCCAAAGCAAAATTAGTTAAGCCCAAGACCATAACTCAAAAATGACTTCTTTACATCTTTTATGGCTTATTTTGACGATATACCCTGAAAAGGCGGAATCGAACTGGCCCTTAACCTGCAATTCAATTGTGCGTGCAATGATGAATCACTCCTGCCCGCTATCTGTACATTTAGGCATCATCATACATGGCATAACCTAATACATGTGCATTCCATTGTAGAATCTGGAATATGCAATGTTTATGTTAGTTCATACGTTGCACATGATGTTTAAATGCCCCTTAAATCTGGTCAGTCAAGTGATGGTCTTTAAGCCTCCTTCTTTGCTTCTTTTCTTGATATGTAAGATTTGCTCACACATCTGTTCAATTGCCTGTTTGCATCAGCCAGCCATACTAGGACTGTTTGCTTTGATTACTTATTGTTCTTGACCAAACACTCTAACAGAGCTTGTCAACGATTTAAACACTAAGGGCTATTGTAGTGGGGCCTTGTCTAACTCATAGATGACATAAAGGTTTGGCTGTACACTACAGTAGGCTATCCAAGAGTACCTGGAGATCCAGTTCGAAGGTATGCCTAGTTTTTACATAGTGCAGACATAGTAAATGCTCATTTCATTGTGTGCAAGTGCAAGAGATGCGCCATGTTTCATTATGTGGTGTTGTTTTGTTATAATCTCATCCTTTTGTGTTCATAGACTGGAAAGTATGCATATTTATCTTCCAAGGAGACGAGTAACTAGTTTGTGTCACCTTGCAGCGGGGGTGCAATGAAGATAAGATTGAGGATTTCCAAGTACAAGATGTTAGGAAGGAGCCTTGCAAGAGAAGTAGGAGCTGCGCTGAGCCTCTTCAACCTGCTAAGGTAAGTCACTGTATGCAACTCAACAGTTCAGTTCCTTGTTTGTTTCAGGCATAGTTAATTTTCTCTTTTCAATTGCTTTATTTGTCCTCACTTAATGAGATGCCCAAATAATTATGCCTGATGTTCGGTACTTGTATCACTATTAGTTGACATAATTAAAGGCCTTACCATTTAATTACTCTGCCGAAGTGTGTCTGAAGCTTTGAAGTCTATTAACCAACTATTATTGCATGAGGCTCACAATCTAGTTTATACTACGCTAATGATTGCATAGTTTTGCCTGCTGTAGTATGTTTGTATGAAACCCTCTGCTGTTCATTATGCTCCCTAAGACTTTAATTGAGGTACAGAATGGCCAACTGCTTGCTTACTTATACGCAACATGCTGTCTAAATTTGTAACTTGTCTGTGTTTTTGATTGGGCCCCAACATCATGCTCCTCTGGTGTATGCACGCTGCACAAACTATCTTTTTTATAATTTTTAAAATATCACCTGCTTATGCTTCATAAAGTGTAACATTTTTTTGTGAAAGTGACGTGTAACATTATTGTTAGTCCTGTTTTGCCATGTAGTACAAAATAGTGTCTTGTTCGCTTCACCGTTGTAACTATATTTTTGCCCTAGTCATGTGTACTTACAGAAACATTTCAGGATGAGGTGACATCAACACAAAAATCTGCGAGCAGTGCGGCATGGCCGTTACCGAATGATTATGGATTGGAATTGGAATGTGCTGATGTTCTCGAGCATCAACTAGAGGTGGCAAGACAACATGTACATGATTGTCAACGTATAATCAACAAGCTGAGACTGGACATGCAGGTATTAGATGTAGGAGTCAAAAAATGAAACAAGACACCGAGGTAACCATGAAGGAATTGGGGATTTTGCAGACTGGAATTTGTGCTATCTGAATCCGGCCAATCCTATTTTCTGAAGAGATTATAGTTCAAATGGAGTTAAGTTGATGCGCGTCCATGATGTATGAGCCGTATTTGCCCAGTGATGTAATTTGCTGATTGTGTATGCTTTATTATCACCTGTGTCGTACCATAATGCCTAGTGGGTATAATCGGCTGTAATTTCTTTGTTGTATAGTGTAGGATTATTCTACCTTTCTATGCCTTGATCTCTTTGTTATATAGTGTATGCTTTTTAGAGGTGATAGTATTGAGTAGGATAATTCTTTGAATATGCTATATCGTTCAAACGGGGGCCAACTCGCCCGACCATGGGCCTTCTACGTCTCGTAGGATCCATGGGCCTTCTACGTCTCGCAGGATCCATGGGCCTTCTACATCTCGCAGGATCCATGGGCCTTCTACGTCTCGCAGTGTCCATGGGCCTTCTACGTCTCGCAGTGTCCATGGGCCTTCTATGTCTCGCAGGATCCATGGGCCTTCTACGTCACGTAGGATCCATGGGCCGCCGACTCATTTATGGGTCTTGTACTGGCCTTTAATGGGCCGTAGACGGGCCTATAATGGAAATCATACGTTTTATGGGTTGACCATCACGGGCCGTTAATAGGACGTATTTGGTGATGCTATGAAAATGGCCCAACAGACTAATGGACCACAAACGGGCCGACTGTAACGACGGGCTGAATTTGGCCCATAAGCAGAAAATGATAGTAACGGGCTGTCAGTAACCGAATGCTGCAAATGAGCCCAAGAATAAATGGGCTCTGAGAAGGCCAAAAGATAAAATGGGCTGGAAACGGCCCAACTGAATAACGGGCCCTTAATGGGTATAAAGTGATACACTGTTCATTACGGGCCAGTTTCACCACGGGCCGTTAATGGGTCTAAAGTGATACACTGTTCATTGCGGGCCAGTTTCACCACGGGCCGTTAATAGGCCAAGAGTTACATAGGGCCTCATATGGGCCGAAAGACGTCATGGGCCATATATGGGCCAGAAGTGAAAATGGGCTGGAATCATATTGGATGGCCCAGATGACGCTACTGGGCCTAATTCGGATAGGGCATAACGGGCCTTGGGAATGGGCTATATGCGAACAGGCCATTAACAGGCTTTCCATGGGCCGGCCCATCACCTTTTGACCAAGTCAAACGGGCCGGCCTTTTCATAGGAATGGGCCTCTGTTGGGTCATGCCACATGTCAACGTATCATAGGCGCCTTCTGTCCAATGAGTGGATGACATCTGTCCCAACAATGAGCCGACACGTGTTTCCTCCAGCCAATGATGATTTTACACGTGGAAAATCCCCATTGGTCGGGGCTGTTAATGGGTTATCGGATCCAAAACCCGACCCGATAGCTTAACGGCGTTCCGTTACGGTGGATGCCACGTGTCGGTCACCCTTGATGAAAGCACTTCTGTGACGCGCGATTTATCGTCATGGAAGTGGACACTTCCGTGATGATAATTTTGGTAATGTCATGGAACACTTCTACGACAGCACATGTATGACTATCTTGATTCTGTCATAAATTTGTCATGGATGTACATGCATGACAAAAAACGCGACCTACTGTGACAAAAACGTATCATCACGGAAGTGTATTTTTTTGTAGTGTGTTCTATTTTGACAAATTCTGTTTTTATGTGTTGTTTGCTTATTTTGATGAATCTATGGGTAGTATCAAGTGGTATGATCCATGGAGAAGTTAGAATATAGTAGATATAATGCAAATATAAAATTGGAATGAGTTCACAACAATATCTAAAAGTGGCGATTTGTTTTATCACAGTAATGGATCTCACGAGTTTTTTGTTGTGATTTTTTCAAGTTTTGAGTGAAGTTTTGACGGACTATGGAATAAGGACTAAGCTTGGGGATGCCCAAGGCACCCCAAGGTAATAGTCAAGGACAACCAATCATCTAAGCTTGGGGATGCCCTTGATGGCATCCCCTCTTTTGTCTTCAATCCATCGGTAAAATTACTTGAGGCTATATTTTTATTCACCACATGACATGTGTTTTGCTTGGAGTGTCTTGTATTATTTGAGTCTTTTCTTTTCAGTTTTCCATAATCATTCTTTCTTTACACACCTTTTGAGAGGGACACACATTAATCGTGATTTTATTAGAATACTCTATGTGCTTAATTTATATCTTTTGAGCTAGGTAGTTTCCCTAGTGCTTCACTTAAATATGTTTAGAGCACGACAGTGGTTTTATTTTAAAGAAATTGATGAACTCTCATGCTTCACTTATATTATTTTGAGAGTCTTAAAAATAGTATGGCAATTTGCTTAGGTTATGAATTTGGTCCTAATATGATGGGTATTCAAGAGGGATATAATAAAAACTTTCATGAAGATCATTGAATATAAGTTTGGTTCCTTGCATTTGTTTTGATATATGAAGATGGTAATATTAGAGTCATGCTAGTTGGTAATTGTGGATTAGTAAAAAATTGTGTTAAGGTTTGTGATTCCAATGCACGTGTGCTCTCTCGTTATGAGATGTAGTTAGATCATGATTTATTTTTGATTCTCTTCCTTATGAGTGGTGGCCAAGGACGAGTGATGGTCTTTTCCTACCAATCTGTCCCCTAGGAGCATGCATATTAGTACTTTGTTTCAAGGGCTAATAAATTTTTGCAATAAATATGTGAGTTCTTTATGACTAATGTTGGGTCCATGGATTATACACACTCTCACCCTTTCATCATTGCTAGCCTCTTTGGTACCGTGCATTGCCCTTTCTCACCTTGAGAGTTGGTGCAAACTTCACCGGTGCATCCAAACCCCGTGATATGATACGCTCTTTCGCACATAAGACACCTTATATCTTCCTCAAAACAGCCACCATACCTACCTATTATGACATTTCCATTGCCATTCCGAGATATATTGCCATGCAACATCCATGGTTCCGTTTATTATGACACACACCATCATTGGCACATTGCTTTGCATGATCATATAGTTGGCATAGTATTTGTGGCTTGGGCACCGTTCATATTTTTTATACATGTCATGCTAGATTGTTTCATATCCAGGTACACCGTCGAAGGCATTCATATGGAGTCATGATTTTTTTTCTAGTACCGAGTTGTAATTCTTGAGTTGTAAGTAAATAAAAGTGTAATAATCATCATTATTAGAGCATTGTCCCATTTGCAGAAAGAATGATGGAGACTATGATCCCCCCACAAGTTGGGAAGAGACTTTGGACTTAAAATAAATAAAAAAGAGGCCAAAGAGCCCAAAAAGAAAAAAGAAAAAATATATAAAAAATAAAAAAGGGGGAGAAAAGAAAAAATGAGAGAAAAGAGAGAAGGGACAATGTTACTATCCTTTTCCACACTTGTGCTTCAAAGTAGCACCATGTTCTTCATATAGAGAGTCTCCTATGTTGTCACTTTCATCTATTACTAGTGGGAACTTTCATTGTAGAACTTGGCTTGTATATTCCAATGATAAACTTCCTCAAATTGCCCTAGGTCTTCGTGAGCAAGAAATTTGGATGCACACCCACTTAGTTTTATTTTGAGCTTTCATACACTTATAGCTCTAGTGCATCTGTTGCATGGCAATCCCTACTCCTTGCATTGCCATCAATTGATGGGCATCTCCATAGCCCATTGATTAGCCTCGTCAATGTCAGACTTTCTCCTTTTTTGTCTTCTCCACACAACCTCCACCATCATATTCTATTCCACCCATAGTGCTATATCCATGGCTCATGCTCATGTATTGCTTGAAAGTTGAAAAAGCTTGAGAACATTAAAAGTATGAAACAATTGCTTGGCTTGTCATTGGGATTGTGCATGATAAATACTTTGTGTGATGAAGATAGAGCATGACAAGTCTTTAGCCATGATATTTCAAGAAGACATGATTGCTTTATTAGTATGCTTGAAATATTATTGTTTCTATGTCAATATTAAACTTTTGTTTTAAATATTATGGGACTGAATATTCATGCCACAATATGAAAGATTACTTGATAAACATGTTAGGTAGCATTCCACATCAAAAATTCTGTTTTTATCATCTACCTACTCAAGGACGAGCTGGAATTAAGCTTGGGGATGTTTGATACGTCTCGAACGTATCTATAATTTTTGATTGTTCCATGCTATTATATTATCCATCTTGGATGTTTTATATGCATTAATATGCTATTTTATATCATTTTTTGGGACTAACCTCTTAACCTAGTGCCTAGTGATGGGGTCATGTACCTAGGGTAGGGTCATGAACCTGATCTAAGTACCTTGCCCAAGGACACCCTTAGAAGAGGTCGCCTTCCAGCCGACCAACGAGGGACTCACTCGACTGACTTGAAGGACTCGACCATGAAGACTCACTCGACCACCAGGAGGTCAAGAGGCACTCTGCACTGCAACGGCCTGTAATTAAGTAGGCTTTATGATAGTAAAGACACTTTATGTGGGGCGTTACCAGTAACGCCCCAGACTTAACTCAAGTTAAACCCTCTCCTACGTGAGCTGGCTGGGGTCCTGGCGCACTCTATATAAGCCACCCCCCTCCACAGGTAGAAGGGTTCGGCACCTTGTAACTCATATACTCATAATCCACTCGACCGCCTCCGGGCTCCGAGACGTAGGGCTATTACTTCTTCCGAGAAGGGCCTGAACTCGTACATCCATTGTGTTTACAACCTCTCCATAGCTAGGACCTTGCCTCTCCATACCTACCCCCCACTCTACTGTCAGGCTTAGAACCACGACAGTTGGCGCCCACCGTGGGGCAGGTGTTTTAGCGATTTTGTGGAGAAGTTGCGATTCTTCCGAGTACTTTCGTCATGGTGGCTGCTGGAGTTTTGGTCGAGGGTCGAGAGATCTGCCTCGGCACTCTCACCTTCATCGCCGACGACTCCGCCTGGCTCCAGGAGGCTCCACTCGACGTTGATGCGCTCCCCGTCCGCGGTGCGACACATTTTCGCGCATGTGTACGCGGCGTTCTGCTGCGGCAACCGTCGACCCCGTATCGGACGACTCCTCCATCGTCCACCCTCCCGGTCTCCCGCCAGCGCAAGCGCTCGGGCCGGTCGAGGCTTCAGCGATGGGTGAGGCACGCGGTGGCTCGCCAATCGGCCACCACCCAAGTTGCGGCAATCGAGCCCGACGAATCTCTCTACGGCTTGTTCGATCTGTCGACTGGCTCCGTAGAGACTGCATCCGAGTGCGGTAGCAGTGATCCAGCGGCGGAAATCTTGATGGTCGACGGGCCCCGCAGTCTCCCTGGCTTCGCCCGTGATGGTGGAGCAGGTGACGGAGGCGACCCCACACGAGGCCACGAAGAGTACCAGCCCGAGCCACTCGACTCTCTGCAAAGAGAGGAAATTCGCCGCAGGAACGTGGATGCTCTACGTACTCCCATCGCAGGAGAAACCCCCGAGGCTCGTGCCTTGGAGGAGGCACGTCTGGCCAATTTGGCCGAACGCACTCGACTGGAGAATCTTCAGCGAGCACTCGACGAGCGCGCGCGGCAACGAGTTCCCGACACCAGTTGACGTCAACTCTTCCCGCCGACTCAGGTATATCGAACCCCAATCCAGAATTTAGCAGCTGCGACCCGTATAGCAGAGTCCATCCAGCCTTCGCAGTCGGAAGCTGGCAGAGGTTTGCTGCAGATCAGGGATCTGCTCCGGGCAGCAGGAGATCAGAATTCAGCCGTGTCTCAGTCGCGCAACAGGATTCACAGTCGATCCGTCACTGCGAATACGGTTCAGTCGGCTCACAGCCCCAGATCGCCTCCGCTGCGTGAAGGGCGCGAGAATCGGCGAGATCAATATGGTGACCGACTCGACCGAGATGATAGGCGTCGAGTGCCCAATTCCCCTCCGAGGGGTGGGTCTTACGCTCCTCGGCTGCAAGATGACAGGCGTTAGTACAGTACAGGGCGAAGGGTTCCAGTCGACCCCAGAGAACCAGGCTTCGACGCGCGATCCATTATCATGCAAGGTTTGGTCGACCGGAACAGAGCCCATCGAGGCGGACTCGACAGAGATGCACCCACAAGCAGTCGAGTGCATGTTTCTGGTCCTGAATGTTTCAGCAGAGCTATCAGAGCCGCAGTTATCCCTCCCAATTTCAGGTTGGCAACAGGAGTCAGCAAGTTCACTGGTGAGTCTAAGCCTGAAACTTGGCTTGAGGACTACCGAGTGGCAGTTCAGATTGGTGGTGGGAACGACGAGGTGGCCATGAAGCATTTACCCCTCATGCTGGAAGGTTCTGCCAGGGCATGGTTAACTCAATTACCGCCTAGCAGCATTTACACTTGGGAAGATTTGTCTCGAGTGTTCATCAGAATGTTTGAAGGAACTTGCAAGCGACCAGCTGGACTGACAGAGTTGCAAGTCTGCGTGCAGAAGACCAATGAGACTCTCAGAGAGTATATTCAGAGATGGATCACTTTGCACCATACTGTGGAGAATGTGTCTGATCATCAGGCAGTCTGCGCCTTCAAAGATGGCGTCAAGAACAGAGAACTGAGTTTGAAGTTTGGTCGAACCGGTGACATGACCTTGAGTCGGATGATGGAGATTGCTACCAAGTACGCCAACGGCGAAGAAGAAGACCGACTCCAAAGCGGCAAGCACAAGCCGAGTCAGTCGGAAAAAGGAAACACCAGTCGGAAACAGAAGCGGAAGGCTGAACCGGCAGCTCCTGGAGAGGCTCTGGCCGTGACTCAGGGAAAGTTTAAGGGGAAACCAAAAGGATCCTAGAACCCCAAGAAGGTAAAGGATAAAGAAGGGAACGACGTAATGGATATGCCATGTCACATCCACACGAAGAAAGACGAAGAGGGGAATATCATCTACCCGAAGCACACCACTCGCCAATGTCGACTCCTGATCCAGCAGTTTCAGGGAAAACAGTCTAAGGACAAGGAGAAGGAGTCGGACAAGGCTGAAGACAAGGAGGACAGTGAGGAAGGATATCCGCATATCAACTCCACTCTGATGATCTTTGCAGATGTGGAAAGCAGGAGTCGACTGAAAGTCATTAACCGAGAGGTGAACATGGTTGCCCCAGCAAAAGCAAATTATCTGAAATGGTCTCAAATACCCATCACATTCGACCAATCTGATCACCCGACTCATATTGCCACCCCTGGGAGGCAAGCATTGGTGGTCGATCCAGTTGTCGAAGGCACTCGACTGACAAAAGTGCTGATGGACGGTGGAAGCGGGCTGAATTTGTTGTATGCAGACACACTGAAAGGAATGGGCATTCCGATGTCCCGACTGAGCACTAGTAACATGAGCTTTCATGGAGTTATACCAGGGAAGAAAGCTGAGTCACTCGGCCAAATAGCCTTGGACGTGGTGTTTGGTGATTCGAAACATTTTCGCAAAGAAAAGTTGACGTTTGAGGTCGTGGATTTTCAGAGTGCATATCATGCCATTTTGGGGAGACCAGCTTACGCACGGTTCATGGCTCGACCATGTTACGTGTACCTCAAATTGAAGATGCCCGGCCCCAAAGGAGTGATCACTGTCACCGGTGATCGGAAAAAGGCAGAAGAGTGCTTTCAGAAGGGCTCAAAGATTGTCGATTCCCAGGTGACAGCGGTCGAGTTCGAAGAATACAAGCAAAATGCAGATCCGAGTGACTTGCTGCGATCCAAGAAACCCACCACAGAGTCTGCATTTCAGTCGTCCGGTGAGACGAAGCCTGTTCACATTCACCCGACCGACCCCGATGCAGCTCCGACCCGCATCTCCACAACACTCGACCCAAAATAGGAAGAAGCGCTCATCCAGTTCCTCCGTGAGAACTGGGACATTTTTGCATGGAAGCCCGCTGACATGCCAGGTGTTCCCAGGGGACTGGCTGAGCATCGCCTAAGAATCGACTCATCTGCAAAACCAGTCAAAGAGCATCTTCGGTGGTCCGCCGTCCAGAAGAGAAAAGCCATTGGTGAGGAAGTGGCTCGACTGTTGGCGGCAAGATTTATCCGAGAGATATACCACTCCGAGTGGCTCGCTAATGTCGTCATGGTTCCTAAGAAGGACAAGTCGCTCCAAATGTGCATTGATTTCAAGCACATCAACCGGGCCTGCCCGAAAGATCATTTTCCTCTCCCTCGCATAGATCAAATTGTTGACTCGACCGCAGGATGCGAGAGACTGTCTTTTCTAGATGCCTACTCCGGGTACCACCAGATCCGTCTGTACGGACCCGACGAGGTAAAAACAGCTTTCATCACTCCATTCGGGTGCTTCTGCTATATCACCATGCCATTCGGCCTCAAGAATGCCGGAGCCACATTTATGCGAATGATTCAGAAGTGTCTACTCACTCAAATCAGTCAGAATGTGGAAGCATATATGGATGATATCGTTGTCAAGTCACGAAAAGGTTCCGACCTGCTCGCTGATCTCGCCGAAACATTTGCCAACCTCAGAAGATATGATATCAAGCTCAATCCATCAAAGTGCACATTTGGAGTTCCTGGTGGCAAGTTACTCGGTTTTATCGTTTCCGAACGGGGAATCGATGCTAATCCAGAGAAGATTGGCACTATTCTCCGAATGAAACGCCCTGTGCGAGTGCACGATGTCCAGAAGCTTACTGGATGCTTGGCCGCATTAAGTCGATTCATCTCACGACTCGGTGAAAAGGCATTGCCTCTTTACCGACTGATGAAGAAGACAGACAAGTTCGAGTGGACTCCAGAAGCTGATGCAGCGTTTGCCGAGCTAAAAGCTCTGCTCTCCACCCAGCCGGTGCTTGCTGCTCCAATCAGCAAAGAGCCTCTGTTGCTCTATATCGCAGCCACAGGACAAGTCGTCAGTACTGTGCTTACGGTCGAGCGGGAAGAAGAAGGAAAAGCTCTCAAAGTTCAGCGCCCAGTGTATTATTTGTCTGAAGTCTTGACTCCATCCAAGCAGAGATATCCTCATTATCAGAAGCTTGTGTATGGAATATACATGACCACAAAGAAGGTTGCTCATTATTTTTCTGATCATTCCATCACAGTCGTCAGCGACGCTCCACTATTAGAGATTTTGCACAACAGAGATGCAACTGGTCGAGTGGCCAAATGGGCAATTGAACTTCTTCCCCTTGATATCAAGTTTGAGGCAAAGAAAGCCATTAAGTCCCAGGCAATAGCAGATTTCCTCGCCGAGTGGATTGAACAGCAGCAGCCGACTGAAGTTCACTCGGAGCATTGGACCATGTTCTTTGATGGCTCTAAGATGTTGAATGGTTCCGGTGCTGGGGTTGTCCTGGTTTCCCCCAGAGGAGATAAGCTCAGATATGTGCTCCAGATTCACTTTGATTCCTCCAACAATGAGGCAGAATATGAGGCCCTCTTATATGGGTTGCGCATGGCCATTTCACTCGGCGTCCGTCGCCTGATGGTCTATGGCGACTCAGATTTAGTGGTCAACCAAGTGATGAAGGAGTGGGACGTGAGAAGCCCAGCCATGACTGGATACTGCAGTGCAGTGAGGAAGCTGGAAAAGAAGTTCGAGGGGTTGGAGCTCCATCATATACCCCAACTGAAAAATCAAGCAGCTAATGATCTAGCAAAGATAGGTTCCAAGAGAGAAACCATTCCGAGTGGTGTGTTCTTGGAGCATATACACACTCCGTCAGTCAAAGAAGATCCTTTCACCGAAGAAACTCCACAGCCCAAGAGTGCCATAGATCCGACTGAGATTGAAGTCCCAGCGGTGGTCGACTTGATCATGGAGGTCTTGGTGGTCATTCCTGACTGGACGGTTCCATATGTCGCGTATATCCTGAGAAAAGAGCTTCCGGAGGATGAGGAAGAGGCTCGACAGATCGTCCGTCGATCTAAGGCCTTTACCGTAATCAAAGGACAATTATACAGAGAAAGCGCGACTGGAGTTGGCCAGAAATGCATAACACCAGAAGAAGGTCGACTCATCCTCAATGATATCCACTCGGGGACCTGTGGTCATCATGCGTCCTCTCGGACCATCGTGGCCAAAGCATACCGAGCCGGATTTTACTGGCCAAAGGCGAATGAGATGGCAAAAGAGATAGTGGATAAGTGCGAGGGATGTCAGTTCTACTCGAATATGTCGCACAAGCCTGCGTCGGCTCTGAATACCATCCCACTCGTCTGGCCTTTCGCAGTATGGGGATTGGACATGGTCGGTCCTTTGAGAATAGGACAAAGCGGCTTCACGCATGTACTGGTGGCAGTCGACAAGTTCACCAAGTGGATCGAGGCTAAACCAATCAAGAACCTTGACACCGGTACTGCTGTTAGCTTCATCAGGGAACTAATATTCAGATATGGAGTCCCGCACAGCATCATTACGGATAATGGGTCGAACTTTGACTCGGAGGAATTCAGAGATTTCTGTAACTCCCAAGGCACACGGGTCGACTACGCTTCAGTCGCCCATCCGCAGTCGAATGGACAAGCAGAGCGAGCTAATGGACTGATTCTTAAGGGATTGAAGCCCCGACTGATGCGTGATCTCAAACACGCGGCTGGAGCTTGGGTCGACGAACTTCCCTCAGTGCTTTGGGGGCTGCGGACCACACCTAATCGGTCGACCGGAAGAACTCCATTCTTCTTGGTCTACGGAGCTGAAGCAGTCTTGCCGAGTGATCTTCTCCACAATGCTCCTCGAGTTGAAATCTACAACGAAGCAGAGGCTGAACAAGCTTGGCAGGATGCAGTCGACCTTTTAGAGGAAGAAAGGGAGATGGCTCTGATCCGGTCGACCATCTACCAACAAGATTTGCGTCGTTTCCACGCCAGAAATGTGAGAGGTCGAGCCTTCCAGGAAGGAGATTTAGTTCTCCGAGTGGATCAGCACAGACCACACAAGCTTGCTCCTTCTTGGGAAGGTCCCTTCATCGTCACCAAGGTTCTCCACAACGGGGCGTACCGTCTTTACAACGTCGAGCATAACATCGACGAGCCCCGAGCTTGGAACGCAGAACTACTCCGCCCATTTTATACTTAAGTTTTATCACTCGGATGAGTTGCAATAAAGTACTTCTGTAGTTCATGGACCTCAAAATAATAGTGTCATAGTTCCTCCATAATTTCGGTCACTTTTTATTTTTGTCCAATAAAATTCCCCCTCAGTGGGTGACTTAGCCGCAAATCCGTTTCGCCTAAGTTTGTAAAAATCCTACCGAGTGGTGAGCCAGACTCCCACTCGGAGGCTTAGCTGCGAATCCGTTTCGCCTAAGTTATCAAAATCCTACCGAGCGGTAAGCCAGACTTCCACTCGGAGGCTTAGCTGCAGTCCAAGGACTCGCCTAAGTTTATCAAAATCCTACCGAGTGGAGAGCAAACCTCTCACTCGGGGGCTTAGCTGCAGTCCAAGCACTCGCCTAAGTTATAAAAATCCTACCGAGTGTAGAGCAAACCTCTCACTCGGGGGCTTAGCTGCAGTCCAAGGACTCGCCTAAGTTACAAAAACCCTACCGAGTGAAGAGCAACCCTCTCACTCGGCGGCTTAGCTGCAGTGCAAGCACTCGCCTAAGTTTGTAAAAATCCTACCGAGTGAAGAGCAAACCTTTCACTTGGGGGCTTAGCTGCAGCCCTGTGCTCGCCTAAGTTTAAAAAATCACGCCGAGTGGCGAGCAATCCTCACACTCGGGACTTAGCTGCAGACCAAGCACTCGCCTAAGTTACAAAAATCCTACCGAGTGGTGAGCCAGACTCCCACTCGGAGGCCTAGCTGCGAATCCGTTTCGCCTAAGTTATCAAAATCCTACCGAGTGGTAAGCCAGACTTTCACTCGGGGGCTTAGCTGCAGCCCTGTGCTCGCCTAAGTTGTAAAAAATCCTACCGAGTGGTAAGCCAGACTTCCACTCGGGGGCTTAGCTGCAGCCCTGTGCTCGCCTAAGTTGTAAAAAATCCTACCGAGTGAAGAGCAAGCCTCTCACTCGGGGGCTTAGCTGCAGTCCAAGCACTCGCCTAAGTTACAAGAATCCTACCGAGTGAAGAGCAACCCTCCCACTCGGAGGCTTAGCTGCAGTCCAAGCACTCGCCTAAGTTATAAAAATCCTACCGAGTGAAGAGCAACCCTCTCACTCGGGGGCTTAGCTGCAGTCCAAGCACTCGCCTAAGTTACAAGAATCCTACCGAGTGAAGAGCAACCCTCCCACTCGGAGGCTTAGCTGCAGTCCAAGCACTCGCCTAAGTTATAAAAATCCTACCGAGTGAAGAGCAACCCTCTCACTCAGAGGCTTAGCTGCAGCCCAGTGCTAGCCTAAGTTATCAAAATCCTACCGAGTGAAGAGTAAACCCCTCACTCGGGGGCTTAGCTGCAGCCCAGTGCTCGCCTAAGTTATAGAAATCCTACCGAGTGGTAAGCCGGGCTTCCACTCGGAGGCTTAGCCGCAGCCCAGTGCTCGCCTAAGTGGACTAAAGAATAAGTCGATTGCAGTAAAGGCGCCTTGCTTTGAACCTGCAAAAGACATTTCGAGCCAAAAGCAATCGTATTCAAGCACCAAATTCAAGTTTGAATCGATATCTAAAGGAACCGAAAGTGCTCAGGCGTTAAGCCTGTTAAGGTTTATCGGTTACAATTCCACTCGGCATACCGAGGCAAATTTAAAGCGTCGAGCCAGAAGAAGTTTTTTACCCCTCCTGTGGAGGGCTGGAAGGTGCAACGAACTCATCAAGGTCAATTCCGTCGGCGACCGAGTGGCAGCCGCAAGGAAAGTTTCCATAAAGGACCCAAAGGGCCGCCAGCTTCTCTTCTCGCGCATCTTTACAGTGGACTCGGGCCAGACACAGAGCAACATCTGCACCACACCGAGCCAAGGACTTCTTCCATTCCTGCACTCGACCAGGGATCGTGTTCAAGCGGGCCATCAGCGACTCAAGGTCATTCTGAAGTGTCTCCCCAGGCCAGAGCGTCGAGTCGATGCGAGATGTGGCGGCCTTCAGCCTTGCGAGATAGTCCACGACAGCTGCAACACGAGACTCCAGTCGGAAAACATCCATGGCAACTTCGTCGTTCACCGGAGAATTGACGGGGTCGAGGTTTGGCTCCAGTCGGCTAGTTTCTTCTTCAAAGTTTTGGCAAAATTCTGCAAGGGTGATCACTGAGTCAAGGGGATGGTCGAATGGAAAAACCACGATTGGAAATGTTTGCCGAGCATAGAGGTTTACCTTCAAGCATAAGAAACAGCTTCTTGGCAAGACCACTCAGGAAGGCCTCCAGATCATTTTTCTTCCCAGTCAACTTACTGACTTGGTCGGTCAGGGCAGCTTTATCAGTTTTTAGTCGACTGACCTCCTTGTTGGCGATCCCAAGAGCAGCTTTCAGATTGGTATTGTCTTGTTCAAGCTTGGTGACTGAAGCTAACTTCTCGTCAGCAAGCTTGATCTTCTCAGCTAGTTCGAGGTCTTTCTTCTGTTGGGCCTCCCTTACCTTACCTGCAAGTTACAGCAAGATCAGATTTTGAAACAAGCAAGGGGAAAAGCAGTCGTCAGGGTCTCACCAAACATACCTTCGGTCTCCTCCTTTGCCTTCGTCAGCTTCTCCTGAACCAGCTTCAAGCTCAGCTCGAGTTGAGTGTGCTTGTTTTCCAGCTCAGAGTAGCAAGCCACAAGATCACAGGAGTTCTGCGAAGAACCAATCGACTAAATGTCAAATATAATTCACTTCCGAGTGAAAAAGGAAAAATCACACGTTTCTAAGACTACAGCCGAATACAAGCATTCGACCGTAGTCTCGGGGACTACACCCAGTGGGTGCACTCAGCGTGCCCCCACTAATCCTGTTGAAGATAAAGTCGACCAGTCGACCTCAAAAAAAAGGGAGAGAGATGTATTCTTTAAGACTGTAATCAACTGCAAGCATTCGACCACAATCTCGGGGACTACACCCAGTGGGTGCACTCAGCGTGCCCCCACCGGTTTGTGCAACACACTCGACATAGTCGACTGACAGAAAGATTGACATCATAAAGCCTAAGGCCGACTGCCAGCAGTCGACCTTAGCCTTGGGGACTACGCCCAGCGGGTGCACTCAGCGTGCCCCCGCTAACACGGAGTTTAATCGACACACCCAGTGAGTGACTACTATAAATTCCGGAAAGTAAAAGTTTTTGGTAGCATATCCAACAGAACAAACGGTGGTCGACTGACCTGAACATTGCTTTGGAGGGCAGAACTGGCGTCATAAGCTGCCTGGCTCGCATCCCGGATGGTCTTCAACTGCTCCATCATGATTCCCGCCTGGCGTATCGCCTCCTTCGCTGCGCCAGCTTGGTCCTCGGGGACGTGGTGCGTCGTGAAGAGGGAGGGCTGCTGAGCACTCGTCAATGGATCTGTGAAGGACACCGTGTGTCGAGTGGTGTTCTCTTCCTCCGCAATCAGAATCTCAGGCGCCGTCACATCCTGGGGCACCTTGCTGGCGGACGCTTTTCTACTCCTTCTGCGCTTCAGCGGTTCCTCATCCTCATCATCATCAGGGAGATTGATAACAGCATTGGGTGGAGCTACGGAGAAGAATCAGGATCAGAGATCGCGAGTCAGTCGACTAAAAACGGCGTTAAGAATATAGTACCTGGTTTTGAAGTTGCTGCGTCCTCCATCTCATGGTCATCAGCCCGGGCTGAGGTCTCAGAAGTAGCAGCACTGCAACTCCAAAGAATCAGTCGACTAACTTCAGCGTCAACCAGGGACAAAGCTCACACAAAATAAGAAGACTTAAGCAGCACGATTACCCTGATATGGTGGGGATGGACACCTTCATCTTCGGCAGGAGCTTGATCGGCTTCGACGAGGCCGCCCTGGGCTGCTTAGGCGCCTTTTCAGTCGGCACCGGAGAGGTGGTCCGAGGGCGCTTGGTCGACTGAGCAACGGTCGCAACCCCCTTGCCACGTTCAGTCGAAGGATCGTGGACAAGCTTCGACCGCCTTTCTGAGCGCGGTGGTACGACCTCCTCCTCCTCTTCCTCCTCATCTTCAACGTCATCTTCATCACCGTCATCATCATCATCGTCATCATCATCCTCAGCAACGTCCGAGTCCCATTCCTCCTCCTCCTGGCTCTCGCCCCCACTCGCCTCACCCTCCTCAGTCGGAGCTTGTGCCCCATTGGGCATCGAGTATAGCTCGGTGAGGGCCTGGTAGATATCAAGACAAGGATCAATCGACCAGTCGGCAGGATAAACAGAAACGAATGTGACAAGGACACAGTGGAGAGCAGAGCAAGCGTACCTTGTTTGGATCGCTGTTGTGGTCGAGTGGAGGAATCCTTCTGGCTCCGCATGGGTTATCCTTGTTTCCGGTAACGGTTGCCATCCATCTTTCCAGAGTGACATCATCGACTGCTTCTGGATGGACTCGAGTCTCGTCTTCAGTCCCACAGTACAACCACATGCAGTGGCTCCGGAACTGAAGGGGCTGGATGCGACGCCTAAGGAAGACCTCCAGGAGATCCATGCCAGTCACTCCCTCCCGAACCAACTGCACCACGCGCTCCATCAACATCTTCACGTCAGCTTTCTCCTCCGGAATCAACTTCAGAGAGGAGGGCTTGTTCACTCGGTCCATGGTAAACTGAGGGAGTCCACTCGACTGCCCCGGCGTCGACTGGTCCTGGCAGTAGAACCAGGTCGACTGCCAGCCTCTGACTGACTCGGGAAAGGTCATGGGCGGGAAGGTGCTCTTATTCCTCACCTGGATCCCCAGGCCCCAACACATTTGAACGACTCGGGTTCTTTCATCGCCTGGGCTCGCCTTCTTCACGGTCTGAGAGCGACACGTGAATATATGCTTGAACAAACCCCAGTGCGGTCGACAGCCCAGGAAACCCTCACACATGGACACGAACGCGGCAAGATAGGCGATAGAATTTGGGGTAAAGTGGTGGAGCTGCGCTCCAAAGAAGTTCAAGAAGCCACGGAAGAAAATACTCGGCGGCAGAGAAAATCCACGATCAACATGGGTGGCCAAGAGCACACACTCACCCTCTTCTGGCTGGGGCTGCCACTCCTTCCCCGGAAGCCTCGCAGCTCCATGAGGGATCAAGCCCTCGTTTGCCATGTCGAGGAGATCTTTTTCTGTGATGGTCGATTGGATCCAGTCTCCTTAGACCCAGCCCTTCGGCAGGCGGGATCTGGACGAAGACCCGCCGCGGCTGGTAGATCTCCCCTTCGCCTTCTCCAACGCCGACGCCTTCTTCGCACGTTCCAGCGCTGCCGTCTTCTCCTTGGCCATGGTTGCCGGCGGGATGCGCGAGGGGAAGTTGTGCGGGGGCGAGAGCGAGCGCGCTGGACGGGGACGAAGGGAGCAGAGAGAGAGAGAGAGAATGCTGAGGCACAGTACAAAAAATCCTCGCCGGGCGCATTTATAAGGTCCCTTCCGAGTGGATGACAGGTGGGCCCGGTCGATCTAATCATATCCAGGAACAGTTATGCAGACGGGATACGTGGCGAAGGAAGCGGCGCGGAGATCGAGGCGTCTATGTCCCGTCCCATCCGAACGCCGCGGTCCGCTCCGCTTCGCGCGCGTCCCCAAATTTCGCATCCCGCGGAATCCGCGAACGGCAGATCAGTCTGTCAGACGCGGGGTTTCCCGCGATCCGTCGCTCGGAGATCGTCGAAGCCCGAAAGATCACTCGACGAAAGAAGAGAATGGATCGAGTCGACTGAAGACAAGTTGCTCACTATCGACGAAGAGATTCTTTGGTCCAGAACAACACACGACCAGTGTGCAAAGGTTAATCGGAAACAACATCAACTCCTTCCTCACTTGAAGCCTCAATCCATTCGGGGGCTAATGATGGGGTCATGTACCTAGGGTAGGGTCATGAACCTGATCTAAGTACCTTGCCCAAGGACACCCTTAGAAGAGGTCGCCTTCCAGTCGACCAACGAGGGACTCACTCGACTGACTTGAAGGACTCGACCATGAAGACTCACTCGACCACCAGGAGGTCAAGAGGCACTCTGCACTGCAACGGCCTGTAATTAAGTAGGCTTTATGATAGTAAAGACACTTTATGTGGGGCGTTACCAGTAACGCCCCAGACTTAACTCACCTTAAACCCTCTCCTACGTGAGCTGGCTGGGGTCCTGGCGCACTCTATATAAGCCACCCCCCTCCACAGGTAGAAGGGTTCGGCACCTTGTAACTCATATACTCATAATCCACTCGACCGCCTCCGGGCTCCGAGACGTAGGGCTATTACTTCTTCCGAGAAGGGCCTGAACTCGTACATCCATTGTGTTTACAACCTCTCCATAGCTAGGACCTTGCCTCTCCATACCTACCCCCACTCTACTGTCAGGCTTAGAACCACGACACCTAGTGCCAGTTGTTGTTTTTTCCTTGTTTCTGCCTTTTACAGAAAATCAATACCAAAGGGAGTCCAAATGGAACGAAATTTTTGATGATTTTTCTTGGACAAGAAGACAATCACCAAGCTTCGGGAGGAGGCCACAGGAGCCACGAGACGGCCACAAGCCCTAGAGGCGCGTCCCAGGGGGCGCTCGCCCAGGCTTGTGGGGCCCTCGGGACTCCCCTAACCCTAATTCCAGCTCCATAAATACCCAAATATTCCTCATATACCAGGGGGCACACAAAAAATACTTTTCTGCTGCCGCAAGCTTCTGCTCTCATAAGATCCCATCTTGGGGCCTATACCGGCACTCTGCCAGAGGGGGATTCGATCATGGAGGGCCTCTACACCAACCTTGCCACCCATCCGATGATGTGTGAGTAGTTTACCACAGACCTACGGGTCCATAGCTAGTAGCTAGATGGCTTCTTCTCTCTATTTGATCTTCAATACAATGTTCTCCTCGATGTTCTTGGAGTTCTAATTGATGTAATCTTCTTTTGCGGTGTGTTTGTTGAGATCTGATGAATTGTGGGTTTATGACCAGATTATTTACGAATATTATTTGAGTCTTCTCTGAACTCTTTTATGCATGGTTAAGATAGCTTTGTAATTCTCTTTGATCTATTGATTTGGTTTGGCCAACTAGATTGATCTATCTTTCTATCAGAGAGGTGCTTTGTTTTGGGTTCAATCTTGCGGTGTCTTCACCTAGTGACAGTAGGAGTAGCAAGGCATGTATTTGTATTGTTTCCATGAAGGATAAAAAGATAGAGTTTTTACCATATTTTTTGGATCTATCCCTCTAAATCATGTCACCTTGCTTAAGGCATTACCAATTCTTGTTAACTTAATACACTAGACGCATGCTCGATAGCGGTCGATGTGTGGAGTAATTGTAGTAGATGCAGGAGGAGTCGGTCTACTTGTCACGGACGTGATGCCTATATTCATGATCATTGCCTTGGATATATTCATAACTATGCGCTTTTCTATCAATTGCTCAACAGTAATTTGTTTACCCACCGTATGTGTTATGTCAAGTGAGAAGCCTCTAGTGAAACTTATGGCCCCCGGATCTATTTTCTATCATATTATTTCCAGATCTATAAAACCAAAAATACAAAAATACCATGCTGCAATTTATTTGTCTTTATTTTATTTAGCACTTTTATTTATCTTTTATATCAATCTCTCTTAGACCTCACTCTTGCTTGTGATCGTGAAGGGATTGACAAACCCTTTTTCGCATAGTGTGCAAGTATTTGTTAGTTTGTGCGGGTGCATCTTGTAGGATCGAAAGTATGTCTAGACGGGGGGCGATTAGACTACTTGACCAAATAAAAACTTAACCTTTTCCCAATTTTAGTTCTTGGCAGATTTTAGCAACTTAGCACAAGTCAAGTAATCACAATACAATTCAAGCAAGCATGCAAAGAGTATATGAGCAGCGGAAAGTAAAGCATGCAACTTGCAAGAAAGTAAAGCGATGGGATTGGAGTATGCAAACGCAATTGGAGACACGGATGTTTTTGGCGTAGTTCCGATAGGTGGTGCTATCGTACATCCACGTTGATGGAGACTTCAACCCACGAAGGGTAACGGTTGCGCAAGGCCACAGAGGGCTCCACTCACGAAGGGTCCACGAAGAAGCAACCTTGTCTATCCCACCATGGCCATCGCCCACGAAGGACTTGCCTCACTAAGGTAGATCTTCATGAAGTAGGCGATCTCCTTGCCCTTACAAACTCCTTGGTTCAACTCCACAATCTTGTAGTCGGAGGCTCCCAAGTAACACCTAACCAATCTAGGAGACACCACTCTCCAAAATGTAATAGATGGTGTGTTGTTGATGAACTCCTTGCTCTTGTGCTTCAAATGATAGTCTCCCCAACACTCAACTCTCTCTCATAGGATTGGATTTGGTGGAAAGATGATTTGAGTGGAAAGCAACTTGGGAAGGCTAGAGATCAAGATTCATATGGTTGGATTGGAATATCTTGGCCACAACACATGAGTAGGTGGTTCTCTCTCGGAAAATGAATGCTGGAAGTGTAGGCACATTCTGATTGCTTCCCTAACGAATGAGGAGAGGGTGGAGGGGTATATATAGCCTCCACACAAAATCTAACCGTTACACACAATTCACAAAACTCGGTGGGACCGAATCAGAAAACTCGGTCGAACCGATTTAGTTCATAATGTGACCGTTAGGCATTTCGGTGGGACCGACAAGTCAACTAGGTGGGACCGATCTCATTAAGGTTAGGGCATAATGTAATCTCGGTTCGACCAATTACACAAACTCGGTTGGACCAACTTTGGTAATAAGCAAACCAGGGAGTTGGTCAGGCAAACTCGGTGGGACCGATTCGGTCGTCTCGGTGGGACCGAAGCATTACAAAAAGGAAACAAGGAGTTTGCATTGCAGACTCGATGGGACCGATTGGTCATCTCGGTTAGACCGAAACATTACAAAGGGAAACAGAGAGTTCGCAATCCCATCTCGATGAGACCAAGATCCCTATCGGTGAGATCGAACTGACTAGGGTTTCTGGCAGTGGCTATGTCAAATGAACTCGATGGCACCGGATGGATCAAATCGGTGGGGCTGAGTTTGACTTTTGGTTTGGGACATATGTGGATATGAGAAAGTGGTCGAGGGCTTTGGAGCATATCACTAAGCACTTTGAGCAAGCAAGCCATTAAGCAACACCTCATCCCCTTTTAGTAGTATTGGCTTTCCTATGGACTCAATGTGATCTTGGATCACTAAAATAGAACATGTAGAGTCTTGAACTTTAGAGCTTGAGCCAATCCTTTGTCCTTAGCATTTTGAGGGGTCCACATTCCTAATCCATGCCATGCTAATCATTGAACTTTCCTGAAATATTTATCTTGAAATATCATTAATTCAATGAGCTATATGTTCTTAATCATTACCAAACCACCCAGGGATAGTTGCACTTCCAATCTCCCCCTTTTTGGTAATTGATGACAACATATAGATCAAAGCTTTGATAAATGATAATAACTTTGAAATATATTATTTCTTTGAGAAGTATGTGATAAGCAAGAGCTCCCCCTAAATTTGTGCATTATTTAAAATTTGCTTTGGACTGCAAGTGCACAATCTGTTAGGATCATGGGTCACTCTTCCATATCACATACATCTTGGTGGAGCGCTCAAAATGATAACAAGTGAAAAACATGCACTCATCACCAAGCAAAGTGAATGATCATAAATGGATACAAGGGATAATATCATTCAAGCACACATTAAAGTAGCATATGATCAACCACATGATCATCCAAGTATCTCACAAAAGGACATAATGTATCAAAAAAACACACATTAAAGTTCAACCAAATAAAGTGCAAGAGAGACAAAAAAACAACACACTCTCTCTCTCGAAGACTATGATCTATACATATTTCTCCCCCTTTGGCAATAAGTTTCCAAAAAGTTCAAATATGCATAGTGCTATGCGTCTCTCAGGCTCGGTCTCCATGAGGTTGTGTAGTGATGACTCCCAGGACGAAGGCTTCTATTAATGTAGCTGGAGCTGGCGGAGTGGCTGCTGGAGGTGGCACTCAAGCTGTGGCTGCTGGTGCAGAAGTGGTTGCTCTAGTATCAGGAATAGGCACTACATCAGACCTTTGACCTCTTGGCACATGCACTCGCTGAAAGACATCTATTGTTGTCTTTCCCTTCTCCTCATCTGCTTCCTCCTGGAGCTACTCTACTGCTGACTGAATCTCAGTTACTTTGACATCAAGATCATAGAACTTCTGCTCAATGATTCTCTCCAAACTCTCCTGATTTTGAGTCAGGGTGGCCAAGCCCTTCTCATTCCTCAAGGTGGATTGGATCAGATATCCAAGTTGATCTTGTTTGCTCTTTAGGAACACATGAGATGCCTCTTCAGCACTTGGCATCTTTGCAGCTTTCTCTGCCCTTGCCTTTTCTCTCTTCTCGTGTGCTTGCACTGATGAAGGATCTTTCTCATCCATGACCACAATGTTATCCTCAAAATCTGGCTTGAGTGGTAAGTGCTCCTTGTCCAACAAATAAGTGCCTGTGCCCATCTTTGAGTTGATGCGCACCTGAATATGTGGAGCATACCCACAAGACCTCTTCTGATCTGCAGTTGTCCTCTTGATTGTTTCCACAATCCGACTCGTCACCTTGAACTTTTGAGGGACATCAAAAATGTGCAGCAGGTTGATGGAATGTCCTCTTATCATTCTGTGATCTCCAGACTTGGGCAAAAGAGTATGCCTCGGGATGGTGTTGATAGTAGGCAAACCAGACAATAGAAACTTCACTGAGCCCAACTTATGAGTTTCTAGGGCATCATCAGGAATTTCCTTGTACATACTTGCCATTGAGTTGTGGTCTTTCTTCTTCTTGGCATACACATCCAAGTCATCCTCATGAGCTGCTGGGGCATTTATCAACCTAGCCCATTCATCAATAGTGAATCGATACCTAGTACCTTCTGACATCCAGACAATCCTACCATCAGGATAGAAGTGAGCAGTGGAGTAGAATTGCATGATCAGCTCATCATTCCACTTAGTGAGCTTCTGGCCAACAAACTTTTCCACTCCACAAGCCTTGAAGCTATCATAGACACCTAGGAAGTGATCTCCATTCTCTCTGATGTATGTCCAGTCAACCATCTCATATCATAGACTATTGGTTTCTTGTCAAGCAGAATGGTCTCATAAAAGTCTTATTGTTCCTTAGTGTGGAACCTGTAATCCACAGAAATTCTCCTTCTCACAGCATAAGGGTCACTTTTCCTCCAAAGTCTCAAACCTGCATCCTTCCTGATGCTCATGTCCTCTGCCATTGGATGTGTGTCATTGTGGTCTGGGATCTTTGGTTTGAGCTTCCTTAGCACTTGGGCTTCAGCTTCTTCTTCTTTAGCTTCAGGCACTCGGGCCTTGTTCTTCTCCTCAGCAGGGATGTTTGTTGTGCTCCTCTTGGGTGTAGACTTCGTGGCTGGAGCAGCAACTTTGGGAGCAGGTTTGGGCTTAGGAGCAGCCCCTGACTTGATTGAATCTCCCATAAGCGTTTGTGCCTTAGGTGCTGGAGCAGCATCCTCTTCCTCTTCCTCTTCATCATCAGATGGATCTCTCACCATAGTAGACTTTCCAAGAACTTTAGAAGCAGTGGTTCTTGCCCTCTTCTTCTTCTTGTCATCACCAGCTGACTCTCCTTCATCAGATTCAATTGTGAACTTCATAGTTTGTACCGTGGCAACCTTTCTTGGCTTGGATGTAGGAATCCTCCTAGCTGGTGCCTTCTTGTTCATGCCTGGCTTTGTGGATGCAGCATTGCCAAACTCCTTTTTCGCCTCTTTCCTCTTTGAGATGGCCTCATCCTCAGCTGCGACATAATCTTCATCTTCAGAATATGAAGTTCTCTTCTTCCTTGCTCTAGTGGCTGCCTTGGGCAAGTTAATAGGTGTGCTCCTGCTGCCCTCATCATAGCTGCTTGAGGGACTAGTGCCCTCACTCAAATGCTCTTGCTGTTAGATCTGTTCTGGCTGTCACTCTGGTCAGACATCTTGGCAGCAACTAACAGAAAACCCTGTGAATAGATTATAGATGAGGTAGAGTAGATGAGCATCACAAAGTATAGAGGTTTTGCAAAACAAATGAGTCAAAAACTTAATTTTAGTTCTCTACAGAAATGATCTCGGTGCTACCGAATTGACAAACTCGGTGATACCGAAGCAACACTTGGAACCTAAACTAGTGAACTCTGTCAGACCAAGTCATAGTATGGTGGTACCGAGATTCCTAGGGTTTCACTGAATATTGAACTCGGTCACACTGATTTGCATTTTTCGGTCAGATCGAAAAGCGCATATGCAATGGCCTAAGCCAAATCGGTGAGACTGATTTCTACGATTCGGTCGGTCCGAGATGAGTTCTGCAGAGAGCTAACCCTAAAATTTTCGAATCAAACTATGCCTAAGGAAGATTTAGCTGGATAGATCGATCTCATTCGTGGCAAGAATCATGGCATTGTCCTCGTCCTAGGAATCAGAGTTAAAAAGATAGCACAAGGGGTCAAACACGTACCCTAGTTTGGCGGGTGTTCACTACGGCGGCAATGGCGAAGCAGATTTCGTCAACGGCGGCAGAAACCAGCGGCGGGAGGTCGCCGGCGGCGAGGAGGCGATCCGGACACCCGAGGAGGCAAAGTAGGACACGCGCGGGCTGAGGTGTTTTGAAGTATTTTCCAAAATCTAACCCGTGGGTATTTATATCCCGACTCTGTCGGTTTGACCGAGTGGAACAACTCGGTGGCACCGAGATTGCAGAATCACAAGCGATTGTTGCAACTCGGTGTGACCGAAGTGTTCAAATTGGTTGCACCGAGATGAAAACCTAGATCAACTTACTGAACTCGGTTTGACCGAAATGGATGTCTCGGTCAGACCGAAATGCACAAAGAGGTTTTGGAAGTTTAAGTATATGAAGAATTGGGGACTCCGAGTGCTCCTCACACAGAATGGTTCAAATCCTACTTGATCAAACTTTGTGACGTAGCATGAATAGAGTTTGAGACGAGAAAAGCATAGGTAGATAGAAAAGGTTCTTAGGCATTCTTATCCATCCACTTGGCAAAAAGAGAAAGAGCCAAACAATCAAAGTAACAAGTGGATGTCCTCGAATGAGTAAAATATGCAACCAACATGCTCACACAATAAAATGGCAAAGGAAATATGTGGCAAAGCATGCATAGTCACTCTAGCATCTATCAAACAACTTGCGATGACTAGGTCATCTATATATGAGTATATTGACTTAGGAGCCAAATGAGAACATTTGATCATAGGTGATACTCATCATTTAAGCACAAGTGGGGTTACCACTTTTACATAAAGCATTATTGTGTTCACATCATTATAGTTGCTTTAGCTCAATTCTTAGAGTAAAGCTCCCCCTAGATGTGATATCCCCCCTAAGAGGGATGAACTAACCTTGGGTTTTGTAGATGATGACTTCATGTAGGTGTTGAAGATGTGGATGCTAAATGTTGATGTAGATCTTTCGGAGCTATCCACTGGAGTGAGTTGCACTTTCAACACTACACGGGTTAGTCCCACAAGGAATAAACAAGGATATCCATAGACATAGAGTGATGCACACACAAGATGATGTCCATGAAAGCATTAGGTTACCTTGTCCCTTGTCTTACCAACAAGAGGGTTTGTGACTCCTTGAACTAGTGCAAGATGTGGAAGTTGATTGCACTTGTCCTTGCCAAAATGACATCAGTGAAGTGTGTTGGCGGAGTCACCCTCAAGAACTCTCTAGTTCTTCTTCTTTGGGATCCACATCATCTTGATGGGAATCCTTGGGGTAGTAGAGCTTGATGAAGTAGAACTTGATGTAGTCTTGGGAACCCACTTGACCAAGGCCTTGGGAGCTTCTTCAAATGCATCAATCTCCTCTTGAAGCTTGTCCTTGCCTTTTTTGCTTGTGGTCTTGTGGTGGAAGATCATCTTGAGCTTGTGTCCCTTGGAAAGAAGTAGGATCATACTTCTCTTGTTGAGGAACAAACTTCGTCTTGGGGTATTGATCTTCTTCCCAGTCAACTCCATTGGCATTGAACTTTCGTTCAAAACCAAGACCTTGATTCTTCCGGTGCCTTCCTTGCTTGCGTACAATTTCCTCAAATTGCTCACTTCCAGCAAGGCTCTTGTAGATACCTTTCTCTATAATTCCCTTCAATAAGTTATTTTCCATCTCAAGTGTAACTTGTCTAAGAGAATCATTAGTGGAATCAAGAGAACTACTAGAAGGAACAACATTGGATTTAGCATGATTATTGTTACTACTAGAAGAAGAATCTTTCTTACTCTTGTTGCTAGATTTTAGTTGAAGCATGTAAGTAGATAAGAGTAAACACTTGGCAATGTAAGGAAAAATTTTCTTGCGAAGATCATCATGCATTGCCTTTAAAAACTCATGCTCTTTCTCAAGGTTGAGCTTTTCAAAGCATAACTTCTCATGAGTCTTTAAAATTTCTGGATGATCTTCCAAGGTAGTTTCATGAGCTAACTTAAGAGTGTTTAGTTCTTTAATTAGACGCTCAATCTTCTCCTTATCATTGTCATTCGTTTTATCTTGATTAGCATCATTAATTAACGTTTCATCATAGTATTCAGCACTAGAGTTCTCAACAAGTAAATCATCATCACCTAACAAGTCATCTTCATCACTATTGAAATCAACATACTCGGGGTGTGATACCTTTGGGCCTTTAACCATGAAGCTTCTTCCAATACCTTCATTTGGTGAGTCAAATATGTCGTAGGAGTTGGTTGACACAAGTGCTAGACCGGCAACACCTTCATCTTGAGTATATTCGGAGTCAGAGTGATAACTTCTCAAGGAGTGATGGTTGGAGTCGGAGCCGGATACACATTCACCAACATGACTTGATGTGTTTGCTTTGTGTAGCTCTTTGATGATTTGTCCTTCCTTTCTGAATCCTTGCTTCTTCGGGAGATTTTTCATTCATAAATATCGTCTCTACTCTTGGTGGTGATTCTTCTCTTCTACTTCTTCTTTTAGGTGAATCTTCTCCCCTTTTGTAGGGAGCCGTACACTCATTGGAGTAGTGTCCGGGTCTTCCACAATTGTAGCAATTATGTTCACGACTCGAAGATCTTTTGTCATTGTAGGACTTCTGACTTGGAACTTCTTTCCTTGTTTCTACTCTTGTAGAACTTGTTGAAGTTTTTCGCCATTAGGCTCAATTCCTCATTGAAGGTTTGTTTCTCACTTGATGATGTAGGAGCATCACATGAGGCTTTGTAAGCACCACTTGACTTGTTGTGACGATGTCGGTGTATAGAAGTAGGGGCTCTACATACCCCTTTACCTGTGCACGGGAAGTCAGAGCCACACCCACGGCCACACTTAGCAGGGCAGGGGAGGGAAGACAAAGCCACAAGACAATCAAGGCAACACCAAGACATAAACACAAAGAGAAAGAGGGCGAGGTGGACTCCCCCAGCAACACCCTTATCGGGGCAGCCTCCACAGCCCCGGCAAGGGCCTTGCCGGGGCAACTTGCCCAAACACCAGCGGAGCGCGCCACCCTTGAGCCCAAGGTTTCCAACATCATCAACCACATTGGAACCAAGGCTCGGGAGGCACCTCCATGGTGGCATGAAGATCTTTGTGAAGATCATTAACACACAAGATCAGATGAGGACCAGACGACGACGATCCTCAGTACGATTCCTGCCGAGGAAACCCACGATACCTTCGGCAAGATCCTTGCCGGGGACGACTGCAGTGCCACGGCAAGACCCTTGCTGTGGCCCCGGCAAGACCCTTGTCGAGGACATCAGCGGGGCCGTGGCCAAGCCCGCGCCCGCCAAGGCCCCACCACCGTTCCCATGCAGCTGCCAGCCCAGCCAGCCAGGCGGGCACCTGTGTGGCGACGTGCGGCCCCGAGACCAGCTCATCAAGCACCTGCGTGGAGGCATGCAGGTCTTCATGAAGACGCTGCCACCGCGCCAGCTCAGCAGCCTACAAGCCTACATGGCACTGCCTGCCTCGCTGGCCTGGACGCGTGTCAAGGCAAGGCGAGGCGGCAACAAAGAGAGGGGACACCTCAGGGGCGCATTTAATGCATCTTGTCCCATAATGACAGGCGATAAGCTTGTACACTGTACCCTTTCCACCTCCTGTGTGCCACTGTGGTGCCTCCTTCGACTATAAAAGGAGGTCCGAGGCATACTGGAGGGGGATTTGGCTCTTTGAGCAAGTCATACACCATAGCTAGCTCAAGAACACTGAAATACACACGAAAGCAGGACTAGGGTATTACGCGATCCCCACGGCCTGAACCTGGGTAAACGACCTTTGTGCTGGCTCTTAGACCCGCTCTTCTCACAACCCCGCACTCGCCGACCACAGTAGTGATTCCATTGATCCCGTGTCGTTCCCACCGACATCTTTGGCGCGCCAGGTAGGGGGCGTAGTTGTGAGAATCTGGTTTAGCAGCTAGTCTAGCAGTTCTTCGTCGCCATGGCTCCCAAGAGGAAGATGACCACCTCGATCAGTTTATCTGGAGCCGGACTGCCTATACCGGTGCAGGCGAGCAGCGGGGTGGTCGTGGACAGAACCCGGGGCATGACCTGCGAACACCCACATCGCTCTGACAGTCCAGGCCTAGTGAGCGGCGTCGTTCGTGCGCAAGACGACGGGGCGCATGCTGCAAATCCCAAACACGGAGCTAGGCCCCCTGCAGGCGGCGGGGGGCCCTCCCAGGGTGTCGCCGTGCCACCTACCAGCAGCGCAGCGGCCTCTAAGACACCTACGCCGGCGCCCGCGGCACGCTCTTCCCAAGTTGTGCGCGATGAGCAGCGTCACCACGCTGGTGACCCTGGGCGCCGCCGTGGTAAGAGTCCTGCGCGTCCTTCGCAGGACGAGGGAGGCCAGCATGCACGCCAAGGTGCTGGTGAAAATGGCGGACAGCCGCAGGGCCATGATAGAGCTCCTTCTAACGTGGTTAGAAGTCGAAGCGCGTCACAATCCACGCAGCTTTTGCCGCCGCCCACACCAACAGAAGCTCTGGCGCGCGCATAGCTGCTCCTCGACTTTCCTCCTGCTGCGGAGAAGCTCGGCGAGTGGAGAGCCACCGACCGGAGCCTCGTTGGCATCGCCAACAAAGATGAGCGGCGACCAGCGGGGCCCGTAGGCCGACGCTCCGTAGAGCCACCGCATGCTAGTGGAGGAAGAGCCGGAGGTGATGCAGCCATGGTGCACTTTCCTCCCCCATGCCAGTTACCGCGGGTGCCGATCCATCGTGATGACGCTTGTGATAACATTTCCATAGCGTCGTCCGATCCATGGACCCACCGCGATCAGCGCCAAGTTCTTCGGGAGAGAGCCCTTGAAGACGCTCGAACCACCATCGAGCGTCGGTGTGATGCGCGCCACCAGTCAGATAGGCGGGCAGGGCCCACTATGGACCACCCGGCACTGGGAGGCTATGGTGGCTTACCTTACAAGGTGGGTTGCCCAGCCTTTACCCGTGAGCTGCGGCAGTTCCAGTGGCCCTCCCACCACATGTTCAAGCCTGACGTCAGTGAGAAGTACAACGGCAAGACTCACCTGTCGAAGTTCCTCAGCATCTACACCATTGCGATGCAAGCTTTTGGAGCCCGCAACAATAAGGTGCTTGCCAATTACTTCCCGTTGGCGCTCAAGCCCAATGTCATGTCATGGTTGATGCACTTGCCAGTGGATTCCATTTCTTCTTGGTCGGATCTATGTCATGAGTTTGTTGACGCCTTTACTGGAGGCCATCAAGCTCATGGCCACGCAAGCGATTTGCATATCATCCCCCAGAAGGAAGGTGAAAACCTGCACAAGTACATCTAGAGGTTCAGCTGGGTGCAGTACAACATCCCAGACATTCACCCTGCCGCCGTGATCAGCGCATTCCGTCAGAATGTGCATAACCCCAAGATGCGTGAAGAGCTGGCGATGAACAAGGTCAAAGATGTGGCCGAACTTTATGTTCTGGCCGATAGGTGCGCTCGAGCTGAAGAGGGGAGGAAGTACCCCGGCGAGGACGCCTGTGCGGAAACTGACTCCACGGACAACGACACCGCCACCCCGACAAAGAAGGGCCGGCACCATAACAGAAAGTGCAAGGGCAAAACTATGCTTGCCGTCGAGGGGTCCAACGATACCAGCACCGCTAAGAAGGCCAAGGCGAGCGACCCCGACAAGGAAGTTGTTGGGTGTGCCTCTTGCCGGGCCTTGGCGGCTGCCGACAAGCCAGGAAGCTCCGACAAGCAGTATTGCAAGATCCAGCGCACCAAGGGCCACGACCTCCAAAACTGCCGACAAGTTGAGCTGCTTGCTGAGAAGCAAAAAGCTGAATACGAGAGGTGGGACAAGGAGAAAGGCCAGGACGGTGCCGAAGGATCCGGCAAGAAGTGTGGTGGCCAAGGAGGCCGTTGCAGCAAGGATAACCAGCAAGAGAGGCCCGTCCGGGGTCGCGACAAGAAGTAGTAAGACGATGATCAAGACGAGGACGACGAGTCCAGCGACCACGAGTTTCAGAAAGCTATAGAGGCCATGTGCGTCGACGGTGGCGCCTCGCTGCACACCTCTCACCGCCAACTCAAGCAGTGGACGCGTGAGATCACTGCGGTGGAGCCATCACTCGACGCACGGAAGCCACTGAAGTGGTCTAGCATGCCTATCATCTTTGACACCGAGGACCACCTTGATCGCACAACTGCGGTCGGGTGTTTGCCGTTGTTGGTTTCACCAACGATCCGGAACCTCAAGGTGACGAAGATGCTAGCTGGCGGCGGGGCTTGTCTGAACTTGATCTCGCCTGTCATGGTCAAAAGGCTATAGATTCCTGATGGAGATCTCGAATAGACGGGCACGTTTCAAGGGGTCAACCCGGGAAGAAGCCAGCTGAAGGGTAAGGTCACGCTGCCCGTGACGTTTGGAGTCAAGTTGAACTATAGGACGGAGAGGATTGTCTTCGATGTATCCGAGATCCCCTTGCCTTTACAACGGGATTCTCGGTCGCCCGACGCTAGCCAAGTTCATGGCAACGTCATATTACGCCTACAACACGCTGAAGATGCCTGTGCCGATGAACATCATCACCGCCCCCTCCGACAAGAAGGATGCACTGATCTGCACTGACCAACTCTACTAGGAGCCAGTTGCAGCGACTGTCGCCAAGGCAATTGCTCCATCCGCCGAAGCCCCGGAAGGGAAGAAGACCAGCGAGACCTCTCCACCCACTCCGGCAAGCGCACCTCTTCGGAGTGCTGTGCCCCCGTCGAGGACGTGCCAGAGAGCTCCACCGACAAGAGCAAGAGATCCAAAGGTGCACCACCAGAGACCAACAAGGTGTCCGTCAAGGAGGACGGCATGGGAGGAGCTTTCACCATAAGCTCCACCCTCGATAGCAAATAGGAAGGCGAGCTCCTCACTTTCCTGCAGGCGAATCTCGATGTGTTTGCATGGCAGGCATCCGACATCCCCGATGTTCCTAGGGAGGTGATTGAGCACCATCTTGCTGTCTGTCCTTATGCGCGGCCCGTCAAGCAGAAGGTCAGGAAGCAAGCTCGGGAAAGGCAGGAGTTCATCACAAAAGAGATCAGAAAACTAGAAGCGGCAGGCTTGGTGAGGGGAGTACTCCATCCGGCGTGGTTGGCCAATCCAGTGGTGGTGCACAAGGCAAATGGGTAGTGGAGGCTGTGTATTGATTACATAGATATCAATAAAGCCTGTCCAAAAGACCCTTTCCCGCTACCGCACATCGACCAGATTGTTGACTCCACGGCCGGGTGTGACCTATTATCATTCCTCGACGCCTACTCAGGATATCATCAAATTTTCATGATGAGAGAAGATGAAGAGAAGACAACATTCATCACCCCATGTGGTATGTATTGCTTTTTACGGATGCCTTTCGGGTTGAAGAGTGCTAGCTCGACCTTTGCAAGAGCAGTCCAAATTGGATTTGAGCCCCACCTATATAGAAATATGGAAGCTTATATGGATGACATAGTGGTCAAAACCAAGGACAAAGCCACGCTTGTGCAAGATTTGGAAGAGACGTTTGCAAATCTGCGCAAGATCATCCTCAAGCTGAACCCTGAGAAGTGTGTCTTCGGTGTCCCGTCCGGCAAGCTTCTCGGTTTCTTTGTGTCATAATGCGGGATCGAGGCGAATCCAGACAAGATCAAGGACATTGAGCAGATTGAGGCACCTAGGCGGATTAAGGATGTGCGTCGGCTCACTGGCTGCGTTGCCGCCATGAGCAGATTCATCTCCAAGTCTGCTGAGCGTGCCCTTCCCTTTTTCAAAATATTGAAAAAGGCGGGCCCAATGGAGTGGACCCCAGAGGCTGATGCAGCGCTGTAGGACTTGAAGACATACCTCTCCTCCACGCCGATACTAGTTGCGCCTAGACCACAAGAGCCGCTGCTGCTGTATCTAGCGGCAACGAATCAAGTGGTTAGCGCCGCACTAGTGGCGCAGAGAGAGGTCGACGAAGGAGCAGTGGCGACGGCAGGGTCGGCGGATGGCAAGGCAGAGCTCCCCCCGACAGGGCCTGGTCCCGGCAAGGCGAAGCCCCCGGCAGGGCCTGACGCCGACGGGATGAGGCCTATGCAACCAAGTGAAGTGGTGCAGAAGAAGAAGATGATGCAGCACCCGGTCTACTTTGCCAGCTCCCTCTTGTAGGGTGCTAGGTCGAGGTACTCCGGTGTGCAGAAGTTGCTCTTCGGCCTCCTTATGGCCTCGAGGAAGCTGCGTCATTACTTCCAAGCGCACGAGATCACCGTCGTCACCTGCCTCCCGTTGCAACGGATACTGCATAATCCAGATGCAACCGGGAGGATCATGGAGTGGGCCTTGGAGCTGTCGAGCTTTGGTTTGAAGTTTGAAAGTACTTCAACGATCCAGAGCCAAGTCTTGGCGGAGCTCATTGCAGAGTGGACCTCGACGCCCGACGAAGAGATCCAGGAGACCACTCTTCCCAGCAAGGAAAGAAGTCGCAACTGGGCGGCTATGTACTTTGACGGGGCTTTTTTGCTACAAGACGCCGGTGCTGGTGTGCTACCCGTCGCACCCACTGGAGAGCACCTCAAGTACGTGATCCAGATGCACTTTCCCAAGGAGATGTCGACAAACAACACTGCTGAATACGAGGGATTGCTTGCCGGTCTCATGATCGCGGCAGACCTCGGGGTCAAGAAGCTCATCGTCCGGGGTGATTCACAGCTTGTCATCAGGCAGGTCAACAAAGATTATCAAAGCCCATTGATGGAAGCTTACGTGGATGAGGTGAGGAAGCTGGAGGAGCGCTTTGATGGTATATAGGCGGAGCATGTCCCCTGAGTGGAAAACGACATTGCCGACTACCTATTGAAGCGCGCTGCCCTCAAACTACCTGTGGAGCCAAGTACTTTTGTGCTTCGGTTAACTCAACCATCCGTTGAACCATCAACAAAGCAAAACAAGCGCAGGAAATCAGGCCCCGGCAAGTACTTTCCCACCAAGCTCCCTGCAGCCGTTGGCAAAGATGTTGCCGTGGACACTGAGCCTGCCGTGGGGCAACCGACTCTAGCGGGGCGCCAAGCCCTGGCCGTAGAGACAGTCGTTCCCATGGCGGAGGAGATGCCTTTGATCCTTGTCGTCGAGCCCCAGGCAACGGCATGGGCACAACATACCGTCCGATTCCTCCAAACAGGGGAGCTTCCTGAGGAGCAGGAAGAAGCGGAGAAAGTAGCCCGTTGATCTGCCCTGTACCAGTTCATTGACAACGTTCTATACAGAAAAAGACCAAACAGAGTGAAATTGAAGTGCATTCCCTGGGACGAAGGACTAGAGCTCTTGGCGGAGATACATGGAGGCATGTGTGGCTCCCACATAGGGTCGAGGGCCCTTGCCGGCAAGGCTTTCTGGCAAGGTTTCTTCTGGCCCACTGCCCTCCAGGATGCGACGGCACTAGTAACCAGGTGTGAAGCATGTCGGTTCCATTCAAAGAAGCTTCATTAGCCAGCTCAAGCCCTTCAAACAATCCCTCTCTCTTGGACATTCTCGGTCTGGGGTCTCGACATACTGGGCCCCTTCCCCCGCTCCGTCGGGGGCTTTGAGTACTTGTATGTTGCAATCGACAAGTTCACAAAGTGGCCAGAGGTGGAAGCAGTGAGGAAGGTGACAGCGCAGTGAGCAATCAAATTCTTCAAGGGGCTAGTCTATCGTTTCGGTGTGCCAAACAGGGTCATCACCGACAACGACACGCAGTTCACAAGCCACACCTTCATGCAATACATTGAGGACCTCGGCAACGAAGGTTTGTTTCACTTCCGTGGCACACCCACGGAGCAACGGCCAAGCTGAGAGGGAAAATGCTGAAGTACTACGACGCCTGGGGACAAAGACTTTTGACAGGCTGCACAAGAGCGGAAGGCGCTGGATTGATGAGTTGCGGCGGTTCTTTGGTCGATTAGAACGACGCCAAATCGAGCCACCGGCTAGACGCCCTTTGCCCTGGTATATGGGACAGAAGCAGTTCTCCCCATGGAACTCATATACGAGTCACCTCGAGTGCTCGTTTATGATGAGCTTGAGCAAGAGCAATTGTAGCAGGACGACGCGATGCTCCTCAAGGAAGATCGTCTTCGGGCGGTTGTGAGAGAAGCATGCTATCAGCAAGCCTTGCGCCGCTACCATAGCCGCAAGGTTCATGCCCGAAGCTTTGAGGAAGGCAACCTTGTTCTTCGGCGCGTTCAATGGGCCAAGAATTCCAACAAGTTGACGCCGAAGTGGGAAGGCCCTTATCGGGTAATCCGAGTCACCAGGCCCGGTGCGGTCCGCCTGGAGACCGAAGATGCCATTCCAGTGAGCAACTCCTGGAACATCGAGCATCTTAGCAAGTTTTATCCATGAGGCGCGGTTGTCGGCCCCCCGGTAAGCCACCTTTTGTACAAGCCTTGCCGGCAAGGCATGTAACCCTCTATACAAAGCCAGGCGGAGACCCTGAGCATAAATAAACAAAGCGTTGGCGCCCTAGGTTATAGCATGCATGCTAGGTTGAGTCTCTCCCTCAGTTAGGGTTGATAGTGCTTAGCAGCGACTAACCCCTAGCATAGAGGTCGAGTCTGCGTCTCTCTTTTATTTCCATCCTCTTTGGTTCACAAGGTACATGGGCATTTCTGCTGAGCTATGTGGAATAAAGAGAACAAGCCGGCGCTCCGGCCCCGGCAAGCCAATATTGTCGGGGGCTGAAGACACAAGGGTCCACCCATGACAAGCCAAGGTTGTCGGGGGGCTACAGATTCAGATAAGTCCTTCTTCCCCTGTTTTGCGTTTCCGTATGGAATTGGGACGTATGAAACCTTGTTTTGTTCCTAGGTTACCATGCTCCCCTTTGCCCGTACCCAAGAAACTATTCCCTTGGGTCGGAATCTGGTTGTAGCCACGGTGACAAGGAATCAAGCGTAGGGCCTAACCGTACTTCGCCCCTGTCTCCAACGAAAAGCATGAGTATGGTCGAATGAAGTAAGGGAGCAACAAGGCCTGTTGCTGGGCGACAATGTTAATATTAAAAATAACAAGGATTCGTTCCTTGGTATGGGTTTCGCTCACACACAAAGAACCCGGCAAGCACCCTTTTTCATTAATACGTCCCATACAGATACAGTTCATACGGAATGTAAACATGAGCAAGGGGATTACAAGTTTTAAATTTAGCTAAGGCCCATGGGCTTACAAACTAAAAAGAAATAACATGCCCGTAATCCCTTTCTTGTCCCTCTCCTCAGGAACCGGAACAAGGAAGCAAGAGGGCAAAAGGAGCACCTAGGCGAGGTACGAGCAGCAGAATGTGCCAAGAGAACATATCGGCGGCCGCCAAGGAGGGGGCTAGTGATTATGGTGCCGGGAGGAGAGCTGGAAGATGAGGCAGCAGTCCGCCAATACGCTACGAAGGCGTCGGTGCCGTTGTACTCTGACTTGACAGCCCGTCACCCGCCTTCTTTGCCTTCTCCGGCCTTCCCACGCCAGCCGCCCAAGGAGGCGACCCCGAGAAGTTCAAGGAGCTGGCCCCACCGGGAGAAGGGGCCAGGTGCAGATGCTGTTGCTGCCGGTGCCGCCCAGGGACGATGGGTCCGACGCCTAGTCGGACCTGTCATCCTCCCGCCTGCTACCCTCGTCGTCGTTGTTGTTGTCCTCCTCTTCACTCTCGCTCGAGGAAGAGTCTTCAACATTAGAGGAGCTCTCCACGTAGCACTTTAGGCAAGTCCTGAAGTCTCCAAAGACCTTGACGGAGAGCAGGCCATTCTCCATTAGTTTGAAATAGAGAACGAGCCCCGCCGTCAGGCTATGGATGTGAGCGAAGGTCTTACATCCGTGATGGAGATACATGACATGAGGGCCTGGGAAATCGACATCAGCCCATGTGCCGCTATTCCCGCAGCCCCTCATATGCAGTCTCAGAGCCTGTGGCGGGTCGAGCTCCATCTCCCGAACAAATGGAGTAGGAAGACAGAGACGACGATGCACCGGCCGGCGCAGCCTGATGAAGAATTCGCGAGGCTGGTCCCCGATGTGACCCTCCATTGGGGGAGGGACCGCCGGCAGAGGCAAGGCCGGTGTGCCACCCCGTCCTCCTCTTCCCCGAGCGCCACGGCAACCTCGGCCTCGCCCCCTCCCCCTTCCCCTTGTGGCCGGCTCTGCCGCCACGAACTCTTGGTGAGGAGGGGCGCATTGTCGAGCGGAGACCCTCGCCTCCACCGTCGAAGCGTCAGTGCACCCTCTCGCCATAGCATAAGGAAGAAAGAAGCCAAGATGGGAGGATGCGAATGGCGAAAGATTGAGGGGTGCCATCCCTCCCTCTCCCCTCCTTATAAAGGGGCGGGGTCGGGGTCGGCCACCTCTCTCAACCAATCCAGCTCATTAAGGTGGCAGCAGGCGAGGCCGTCGACCGCCCTCCTCGCCCAATCGAAGGCGCATGGGTATCATCCCACGCGCACGCCTTCCCGTATTCCATGCGTCTATCACCTACCCCGCACCGTGCATGCGGCATACGTGGCGCAAGGTGCGGGCGTAGTGGGAAACGTGGAACGACGGTTCCAAAGCGGAAAAAGTAAATGAGCAGTGGCCCTGTAGTCTTGAAGGGACATGCAAGCTGCCTCTTTACTATTCACCGCAGGATGACACAAGCACGCTTCGGTCACCCCACACATGATCCTCACGTCACGCATTCAACGCGAGTCGTGGGGAAGCGCAGCGGACGAAGGAGTTACTGCGGTAAAAATCGGCCCCGCCTGCCCGCGCACCGTTCTGGGCCTAACCCAACAACGCGTCGCACTTATGTGTAGCCCAGGACCAGGGGCTTCTGTCGGTGTATAGAAGTAGAGGCTCTACTTTGTACCCCTTTACTTGTGCACGGGCAGTCAGAGCCATGCCCCCGGCCACACTTAGCAGGGCAGGGGAGGGAAGCTGAAGCCACAAGACAATCAAGGCAACGCCAAGATAGAAACACAAAGAGCAAGAGGGCGAGGTGGACTCCCCCAACAAGACCCTTGCCGGGGCAGCCTCCGCAGCCCCAGCAAGGGCCTTGCCGGGGCAACTTGCCCAAACACCAGCGGAGCGTGCCACACTTGAGCCCAAGGTTTCCAACATCATCAACCACATTGGAACCAACGCTCGGGAGGCACCTCCATGGTGGCATGCAGATCTTTGTGAAGATCATTATAACACAAGATCAGATGAGGACCAGACGGCGATGATCCTCGGCACGATTCCTACCAGGGAAACCCACGAGGCCTCCGGCAAGATCCTTGCTAGGGACGACCGCAGTGCCGCGGCAAGACCCTTGCCGGGGCCCCGGCAAGACCCTTGCCGAGGACATCAGTGGGGCCGCGGCTAGGCCCGTGCCCGCCAAGGCCCCACCGCCGTTCCCATGGAGCTGCCAGCCCAGCCAGCCAGGTGGGCACCTGCGTGGCAACATGGCCCCGAAACCAGCTCATCAAGCACCTGCGTGGAGGCATGCAGGTCTTCATGAAGACGCTGCCACCGCGCCAGCTCAGCAGCCTACCTACCTACATGGCACTGCCCGCCTCGCTGGCCTGGACGCGTGTCGAGGCAAGGCAAGGCGGCAACAAAGTGAGGGGACACCTCAGGGGTGCATTTAATGCGCTCTTGTCCCATAATGACAGGCGATAAGCTTGTACACTATACCCTTTCCACCTCCTGTGTGCCACTATGGCGCCTCCTTCGGCTATAAAAGGAGGCCCGAGGCATACTGGAGGGGGATTTAGCACTTTGAGCAAGTCATACACCATAGCTAGCTCATGAACATTGAAATACACACGAAAGCAGGACTAGGGTATTATGCAATCCCTGCGGCCTGAACCTGGGTAAACGACCTTTGTGCTGGCTCTTAGACCCGCTCTTCTCACAACCCCGCACCCGCCAACCACAACAGGGATTCCGTTGATCCCATAGGTGTCTTTCCCACCGACAGAAGCTCTTCCTTATCCTTGAGTGACATCTTATGAGCAATAATTCTTCCAATGACTTCCGTTTTCTTGAGATCTTTGTAGTTGGGCATCATTTGGATCAATGTGCACACGGTATCATATTTTCCATCCAAGGCTCTTAGGATCTTCTTGATGATGAATCTACTGGTCATCTCTTCATTTCCTAAGCCGGCAATCTCATTTGTGATGAGAGCAAGCCTAGAGTACATTTCAGCGACACCTTCACCATCCTTCATTTTGAACTTGTCAAGTTGACTTCGAAGCACATCCAATTTGGATTCCTTGACGGAGTCGGTACCTTCATGCATATCAATCAAAGTATCCCAAATTTCCTTTGCATTCTCAAGGCGGCTAATTTTGTTGAATTCTTCAAGGCACAATCCATTGAAGAGGATATCACAAGCTTGAGCATTGTATTGCAGCATCTTGAACTCTTTCGCGGTAGCTTCATGGTTCGGTTCTCTCTCATCGAAGAATTCACCTTGCAAGCCAATACACACAATAGCCCAAACGGTGGGGTTATGTCCAAGAATATGCATTTTCATCTTATGCTTCCAATAGCAAAATTAGTACCATCAAAGTAAGGACTTCTACGGTGGTAATTTTCCTCGCTAGATGCCATACTCTCCTAGGTTGTGAAACCAAGGCTATGATCACCAAAAGCTATGGAAATCAAGGCAAATGGAGACCAAAGCTCCGATACCAATTGTAGTATCGAAAGTATGTCTAGAGTGGGGGTGATTAGACTACTTGACCAAATAAAAACTTAACCTTTTCCCAATTTTAGTTCTTGACAGATTTTAGCAACTTAGCACAAGTCAAGCAATCTCAATTCAATTCAAGAAAGCATACAAAGAGTATATGAGCAGTGAAAGTAAAACATGCAACTTGCAAGAAAGTAAAGGGATGGGATTGGAGTATGCAAACGCAATTGGAGACACGGATGTTTTTGGCGTCGTTCCGATAGGTGGTGCTATCGTACATCCATGTTGATGGAGACTTCAATCCATGAAGGGTAATAGTTGCACAAGTCTGCGGAGGGCTCCACCCACGAAGGGTCCACAAAGAAGCAACCTTGTTTATCCCACCATGGCCATCGCCCACGAAGGACTTGCCTCACTAGGGTAGATCTTCATGAAGTAGGCGATCTCCTTGCCCTTACAAACTCTTTGTTCAACTCCACAATCTTGTCGGAGGCTCCCAAGTAACACCTAACCAATCTAGGAGACACCACTCTCCAAAAGGTAATATATGGCGTGTTGTTGATGAACTCCTTGCTCTTGTGCTTCAAATGATAGTCTCCCCAACACTCAACTCTCTCTCATAGGATTGGATTTGGTGGAAAGATAATTTGAGTGGAAAGCAACTTGGGGAAGGCTAGAGATCCAGATTCATATGGTTGGATTGGAATATCTTTACCTCAACACATGAGTAGGTGGTTCTCTCTCAGAAAATGAATGCTGGAATTGTAGGCACGTTCTGATGGCTTCCCTCATGAATGAGGAGAGGGTGGAGGGGTATATATAGCCTCCACACAAAATCTAACCGTTACACACAATTCACCAAACTCGGTGGGACCGAATCAGAAAACTCGGTCGAACCGATTTAGTTCATAATGTGACCGTTAGGCATTTCGCTGGGACCGACATGTCAACTCAGTGGGACCGATCTCATTAGGGTTAGGGCATAATGTAATCTCGGTTCGACCAATTACGCAAACTCGGTTGGACCGACTTTGGTAATAAGCAAACCAGGGAGTTGGTCAGGCAAACTCGGTGGGACTGATTCATTCGTCTCGGTGGGACCGAAGCATTACGAAAAGGAAACAGGGAGTTTGCATTGCAGACTCGGTGGGACCGATTGGTCATCTCGGTTAGACCAAAACGTTACGAAGGGAAACAGAGAGTTTGCAATCCCATCTCGGTGAGACCAAGATCCCTATCGGTGAGTCCGAAGTGACTAGGGTTTCTGGCAGTGGCTATGTCAAATGAACTCGATGGCGCCGGATGGATCAAATCGGTGGGGCCGAGTTTGACTTTTGGTTTGGGACATATGTGGATATGAGAAAGTGGTTGAGGGCTTTGGAGCATATCACTAAGCACTTTGAGCAAGCAAGCCATTAAGCAACACCTCATCCCCTTTTAATAGTATTGGCTTTCCTATAGACTCAATGTGATCTTGGATCACTAAAATAGAAAATGTAGAGTCTTTAACTTTAGGGCTTGAGCCAATCCTTTGTCCTTAGCATTTTGAGGGGTCCACATTCCTAATCCATGCCATGCCAATCATTGAACTTTCCTGAAATATTTATCTTGAAATAGCATTAGTTCAATGAGCTATATGTTGTTAATCATTACCAAAACCACCAAGGGATAGTTGCACTTTCACATCTATTGGGGACTTGTGTGTTCCTCCTACTGGATTGATACCTTGGTTCTTAATTGAGGGAAATACCAATCTCTACTTTGCTGCATCACCCTTTCCTATTCAAGGGAAAAATCAACGCAATCTCAAGAAGTAGAAACATGATCATTGCCGTGGATATCGTCATGATTATTTTCTTTTCTATCAATTGCCCAACTGTAATTTCTGTACCCACCGGATGATATTTTCTCGAGAGAAGCCACTAGTGAAATCTACAGCCCCCGGGTCTATTTCCTATCATATTATTTTCATATCTATTATTCCAAAACCTAGAAATACCTTGTTGCACTTCTTTATTTATTTTATTTTGTGTTTTTGTCGGATCTATTTATCAAATCTCATACAATTTCATCTATCTCAATTCCGAGGAGGGATTGACAACCCCTCTTACGCATTGGGTTGCAAGTATTTGTTTTTTGTGTATATGTGTTGTTTACATGGTGTTGCTTGGTTCTCCTACTGGATTGATAACCTTGGTTTCATAACTGAGGGAAATACTTACCATTGATGTGTTGTATCATCCTCTCCTCTTCGGGGAAATACCACCGTAGATACAAGAAATCACTAGGTCTATCTTTGTTCTCTTTCAAGGGCTTCTTTTTGTGTCCAGATTTAGGTCTGGTGAACCCCGCATTGACCGCAACGTCTTTCGTATCGCTCCGGCCATTCTTATACATGCGCTTATTTTTATTGCACTTCGGTTTTCCATTGGCGTCGCATGTTTACGAGGTGCCTGCCTCGCCATTGGAGAACTGCGTGCGAACCAACTATCCTCTCGTGCATAGAAGCGAGTCATCGGCGAGGTAAAGGCGGCCATAGTCCTCGGTTTATCCTGGCCGAGTTGACAGGCCAACCATTCATCTCAGATATTATTCTTAAACGCGACGATGGCTTCGGCTTCAAAGCAGTCTATGATCTAGTTCTTCTTTGTGAGGAACCTGATCCAGAATTTCCTGGCTCATTCGCATGGCTGTTGGGTGACGCGGCTAAGGTCGCCAGTGTCTGGAGGCTGGGTATATGTGCCCTAGAAGTTTGCTCGAAAAGCGTCTTCTAGGGCCTCCCGGATGCCAACAGAGTGAGGAGGTAGGATATTAAGCCAATCCCTCACCAGCCCCTTTAGTTTGAGGGGCAAATATTTAATGGCATGGAGATCATCTCCATTGGCCATATGTATGTGGAGAAGGAAATCCTCAATCCATATTCATGGATCGGTGGTCCATCGTATGATTCTATATTGATGGGCTTGAATCCTTCAAGGAGTTAATGTTCCATCACCCTGTCAGTGAAGCATATCGGGTGAGCCGGACCTCGGAACCGAGGAGCATCTCGTTAGAGGTCGGGCGAAAGTCGGGAACAGGCCTAATCTCGGGCACGATCGTTCCTGTCCATCCAGACATCATAGCCATCGAACCCTGCGGGCGCGTGTCCCCTTGATCCATAGATGGAACAAAGGGGCACCCTATTTTCCTCAATGTGACTTGAACATCGTGAGGGTCTAAGTAATCCACAGGGTCCTTGCCATAACGGCATGGAGGCGACCGATCGTCGAGGTCTTCCCGAACTGGCATGTCCCGCCCTCTAGGGGGTAGGACATGGTCGTCGGCGAGGTCCTCGTTGAACTCCGGCAAGAGACGTCTGCGTGGGTATGATTTCAGCATGCTACGACATCGGTCTTCCATATCTTGCTCTGCGGAGAGCACTTCGACCCACTTTTCGTTTAGTTCATCGGTGTTCGCCTTAAATAGTCACTGCTTGCATTTCAAGCTCCTGGCCATTGCAATGAGGCGCAACAGGAAGCGCTCTTGTTCGAAGGGGTCTTCCGGGATGACAAAGTCCTCAGTACCGAGGCTTTCGTCCTCCTCGGACTCCAGCATATAGTTGTCATCGGCCCCTTCAAAGTGGTCATCGGGATCTGAATTTTCAAGATGTCTATTTGATGTGACGTTCTTCCCTGGCGAAGCTTGATGGTATCCCTCGGGGTTATCAGTGTCGCCAGCTTCTGCATCACCATTATTGACGGTTGCATTATTGCCGCTAGGTTCCCCATTTTTCCTCTTTTGCGTCTTCGACGACTACTCGGAGGGGTATTGGGGGTGTCCACCATGTACACATCACAAGTAGATGTAGTCGTCCACCTGTCGGTGTTTACCAGGGGTGAGGTGTGATGACCCACAAGAATAGGGGGTCAATTGTAGTCCTTTCAATAAGTAAGAGTGTCAAATGCAACGAGGAGCAGAAGGAAATGACAAGCCATTTTCAGCAAGGAATTCTATGCAAGCACTGAAATTATTGGTAACAAATAGTTTGGTAGCAAGGTAATTCGAAACGAGTAACAAGTAACAAGTGTAACAAAGGTGCTGCAAGGTGTCCCAATCCATTTTATAGCAAAGGACAAGCCTGGATGAACTCTTATATAAAGCAAAGCGCTCCCGAGGACACATGGGAATTATCATCAAGTTAGTTTTCATCACGCTCATATGATTAGCGTTCGCTACTTTGATAATTTGATATGTGGTGGACCAGTGCTTGGGTGTTGTCTTTACTTGGACAAGCATCCCACTTATGATTAACCCCTCTTGCAAGCATCCGCAACTATGAAAGAAGAGTTAAGATAAATCTAACCATAGCATTAAACATGTGGATCCACATCAGCCCCTTGTGAAGGAACGCATAAAGTAGGGTTTAAGGTTATGTCACTCTAGCAACCCATCATCCAATTGCTACTTCCCACTGCCTTCCCATAGGCCCAAATCATGGTGGAGTGTCATGTCGTCAACATTCACATAACACCACTAGAGGAAAGACAACATACATCTCGTCAAAATATCGAACGAATACCATACCCACATGATTACTTATAACAAACTTCTCCCATGTCCTCAGGAACAAAAGTAACTACTCACAAAGCATGTTCATGTTCAAGATCAGAGGGTTATTGAATATCATTAAGGATCTGACCATATGATATTCCACCAAATAAACCAACTAGCATCAACTACGAAGAGTAATCAACACTACTAGGAACCCACATGTACCAATCTGAGGTTTTGAGACAAAGATTGAATACAAGAGATGAACCAGGGTTTGAGATGAGATGGTGTTGGTGAAGATATTGATGAAGATTGGTCCTCCCACGATAAGAGGATTGTTGGTGATGACGATGGCTTCGATTTCCCCCTCCCGGAGGGAAGTTTCCCCGGCCAATCGCTCCGCCTGAGCCCTAGATTGCTTCTGCCCAGGTTTTGCATCGAGATGACGGCGCTTCATCCCTAAAGCCTTCTCCTTATTTTTTCTAGGTCAAAACACTTCATATAGCAGAAGATGGGCACCGGAGGATGGTCAGGGGGGCACAAGCTTAGGGGGCGTGCCCTGGGGGGTAGGGCACGCCCCCAGGCTTGTGGCCACCTGGTGGGTCCCCTCCTGGTATTTCTTCACCAAATATTTTTATATATTCCGAAATAATTCTCCGTAAAGTTTCAGGAAAGTTGGAGTTCTGCCAATAGGGATCTCAGATTTTTCTCCTTTCTGGTCTAGAATTCTAGCTGCCGGCATTCTCCCTCTTCATGTGAATCTTGAAAAATAAGAGAGAAAATGTATGGGATTTGCACCATAAAGTGTAATAACAGCCCATAAAGCATATCAACTTAAAAACATGATGTAAAATGTACGTATCAACTCCCCTAACCATGACCACATGTTTAGAGATAGAGGTGTCGATAAAACAAAATACTGGCATGAAGACATCATGATTATCATTATAACAACAATATATTTTGTCATATAATTTCTCATGCTAAAGTAATATTTCGCTCACAAGGTAAAGTACAAACCGTAAATTTCACTGAAAACTAACAAACTATGATCTTAGTCATTGATGCGATTGCAATTTGTCATGATGTCTGAAAGAGTCAATGTAAGAGCTTTTACTTGGCAAGTTCACATACTCAGCCATCATTTAGTCTTTCATAATTGCTAACACTCACGTGATACTTACGGGATCAAAGCTTCAGTTAGACAAGAAAGATAGGGGCTTATAATTTTGCCTCCCAACCATTTACCTCAAGGGTAATGTCAACAATAATAACTCATGATCGGCTACATCCAAGTGGATATGTATGTCTAGATCTTTCCCCAACACATTGTGCTTGCCAAAAAGAGAAAAAAATAAAGAAAGGGTGAAGATCACCATGACTCTTGAATAAAGGTAGGTATTAAAAATAAAAGATAGGCCCTTCACAGAGAGAAGCAGAGGTTGTCATGCGCTTTTTATTTGGAGGCACAAAATCTTAATGCAAAGGAACGTCACTTTATATTTCCACTTGTAATAGAGAACTTTATTCTGTAGTCTGTCGCTTTTATTTCTTCCCCGTCACAAGTTTGTACAAAGCTTATTTTCCTCACACTAAAAGATCATACATATTTAGAGAGCATTTTTTATTGCTTGCACCGATGACAACCTACTTGAAGGATCTTACTCAATCCATATGTAGATATAGTGGACTCTCATGACATGAAACTAGGTTAACGGTTTTTGGATGCACAAGTAGTATGTCCACTTAGTGCAGGATTTTTGCCTAGCATGGAATGAGAAGCAAGCTCAACATGTTGGAGGATCCATGACAATATAACTCCTATTCGGATATAAGGAAGCATAACCCATTACATTGTCTTCCTTGTCTAACATCAACTTATTAGCATATAATATTTTAATGAGTGCTCACAATCATAAAAAATGTCCAAGATAGTGTATTTATATGGGAATCCTCTCTTTCCTTATTACTCATTAATTGCAACAATGACCAATACTATGTTTGTCAACCTTCAACAAATTTCATGCATTATACTCTTTATATGTGAAGTCATCACTCTCCATAAGATTATTTTATAATTTTTTATTTCTTTTACTCCTTTTTTCATCCCTAAGATCAAAGCAAGAAAGTAAAACACTCAACTCAAAACTAAGCTTTATTATATAACTCTCAACCTCGATTACATAGATAGATCAAGACGCAAAAACTTAAAGACTAGGTCATACTAAAACTATTATTCTACTAGATCACGATTTAACCAAAAGGATTGAACTAAGATAAACAATAATAATAAAGATGTGACGGTGATACAATATCAGGGCACCTCCCCCAAGCTTGGCAAAAGACAAGGGGAGTGCCCATACCCATGTACTCAAGTCTCCTTCTTCAGAGGTGGTGGTGCAATATTCTTGGCAATAATGCCTCCCAGAATGCGATTTTCCTCTTCGAGCTTATTGATTTGCTGCCTGAGATCCATAATTTCCTTGCGGAGGTTTCTTGTGACGGTTAAAGCACCATCCACCCACGGGTGCATCCTAGCTGTAGAGGAAGAAGCAACACTCTTTTTCAAGTTATTGTAAGAGATGAATTTGGTATTGGGAGGGTTGACTGAATCCGACAGGCTTGATTTCTTGAATTCCACATGCATGTCACCAGGTTGAGGAAGACAAGTAACTTCTTGATCCTCCTCCATTGCGTCCACTCTTTTTAGGTCGGCTTCCATTTCTTCCTCCGTCAACCACCCATAGGGATCAACTTCACCGTAAGTTCTTGGACCCGCCGTGAGGTGAGAGACACGACTCTCCCCGACTGATTCTTACAAAGACATATTGCTCTAAATCTGCCACAGAAATAGCTCGAAACAAGAGCAGGGGGTAATGTCACAATACAATGGCCAAAACCTCTAGGAGTTCATATAATGATTTTTTTTCCTGTGCAAAACAAGTAATCTAGGAGAAAACAGAGTCCATACGGCGCACGAGGGCACCATAAGCTCAGGAGGTGCGCCCAGGGAGGTAGGGCGCGCCCCCAGGCTTGGCACCTGCTCGTGCACTTTTTGGACTACTTATTATTTTCCTAATTTTTTAAATATTCCAAAATAGAGTAAAATTGCTTTATGGAACTTTTGGAGTCGGTTTACTTACTGTATCACATACCTATTCCTTTTCAGGGTTCTGGAGCATTCCGAAAAGTTTCCTTTATGTACTCCTCCCGTGTTATGGAATGAATAATGTTAGTTTCAATATTTATAGGCATATCTGAGATATAATGCTTGATTCTTTTCCCATTCACAACCTTCGGGTTGGTGCCTTCGACATTGTTGATCTTGATAGCACCGGAACGATAAAGTTCTTCGAAATGTAGGGTCCTTCCCATTTGGAGAGAAGTTTTCCTGCAACAAATCTTAAACGAGAATTGTATAGCAAGACTTGGTCACCTACATTAAATTCCCACTTTTGTATTCTTTTATCATGCCATATTTTGCCTTTTCTTTAAATAGTTTTGCATTTTCATAGACTTGGGTTCTCCATTCATCAAGTGAGCTAATATCAAACAACCTGTCTTCACTGGCAAGTTTAAAATCATAGTTGAGCTCTTTAATTGCCCAATAAGCTTTATGTTCTAATTCAAGAGGTAAGTGACATGCTTTTCCATAAACTATTTTATATGGAGACATACCCATAGGATTTTTTATAAGCAGTTCTATAAGCCCATAGTGCATCACCAAGTTTCTTAGACCAATTCTTTCGAGACCTATTGACATGCTTTTGCAAAATTAAATTTATTTCTCTATTGCTCAGTTCTACTTAACCACTAGACTGAGGGTGATAAGTAGATGAAATTCTATGGTTGACATCATATTTAGTGAGCAATTTACGGAATGCACCATGAATAAAGTGTGAACCACCATCTGGCATTAAATATCTAGGGACTCCAAACCCTGGAAAATAACTTCTTTAAGCATTTTAATAGAAGTGTTATGATCAGCACTACTAGTTGGAATAGCTTCTACCCACTTAGTAACATAATCAACAACAACCTAGATATGTGTATACCCACTAGAGGATGGAAAAGGTCTCATATAATCAAATCCCCAAACATCAAATGGTTCAATAACAAGTGAATAATTCATAGGCATTTCTTGACGTCTACCAATATTACCAATTCTTTGGCATTCATCACAACATAAGACAAACTTACGAGCATCCTTGAAAAGAGTAGGCCAATAAAAACCAGATAGTAATACCTTGTGTGCAGTTCTATCCCCGGCATGGTGTCCTCCGTAAGCCTCGGAGTGACACTCCCGTGGGATTTGTTCCTATTCATGTGTAACGCCTCGGATACAACTTTCCATATTCGTAACTCCAACTCTTGCCTTTTCTAGAGATGTGATATGTTATTTCCTCCGTGGTTGGGTTTTATCTTTTGTTTTGCATTTTGTTCATGTCATGCATCTCATCTCATAGCATCATGCACATTGCATCGGCATTGTTTTCATAAAAACTTGCATCCGCTCGTAGTTGCCGCTCCTCGCTTCTCTCCGTTGTGTTCGGTGGCCGTCCCGAGACCAACCGTGTTTTCGTTTCCCTCTTGTTTGACCACCTAACCTCTCTTGCCAGATCGCAGCCCCCTCGCGCGCGTGTCTGAAACTCCCCCGAACCCGACCCGGACAGTCATCACCGTTGGGTCCGGATCATCCCCAAACATCTATAAAACATCTCTATTTTTTAATTTGGACTCCCTACCTATTTATTTCTCAACCTTTCGATTACGATCGGAGGAACGAGATGGCCCCTAACATAATCCACGTGATGTATATAGATCATCCAACCCTAGATCCTAGGCGCCTTGTCCCATCCACCAAATCCCCTCACCCGCCGCCGCCACTCTCTTCATCGGGATCCAAGCCCGCAACCAGCCTCTCTCCCTCCCTCGTTTTCAGCATCGGGCCAACCACCTCCTCCCCTTGTTCCATCCAATCCCGCAGGCACCTCCTAGCTTCTCCTCTGCCTCGACCGGAGCAAGGCTCCCCTGCTCACGGAGCCCGAGCACCCCCAGCACCGGCAGCAGTCCACCCCACGCCCAGCCTGCACCTCTCCTTCCCTACTTCCCCTACTGGTTTCTCTCCTTCCCTTCAATCTCTCTCTCATGATCTCCCTCTCTCTCTGTACTTCACCGCTGCAGGAACGACCGCCGCTCGTGGAAGCTGCCAACGTCCGCCTCTGGCCCAGATCCGGCCATCTCCGACTCCTCCTCGTTGGATCCCACCGTCAAGCTCCGTCCCTAGACGCGAAAGCCTCGTGTCTGCGCCCCTGCCCCAACGAGCCCCCATCGTCTCGAGGCCACCCGTCTCTGTCTGGCCTGCACGAGCAGCAGCTCGCCGGAGCGCGAGCTCCACCGGGTCCGTCTCCCTCCGCCCGTCCTTCTCCATCCCCTGCTCCTTTTCCTCTCCATCTCAGTCCTCTTGTGCTCCCCCGTAGGTCCCCGCCATGGATGCAAGGAGCGCCCGTGCGCCGCATGCCCGAACCCCTGTCTTGCTCCGCGAGTCGCAACCCAACGCCTCCCCTGCTTCGCCAAGTCCACCGCCGCCGGCAAGCCCTGCCTCCGCCGCCTCACCAAGTTCCGCTGTTGGCGCCTCCTACATCGCGCCCTGCCGGCCTGCTTCCTCCTCTGCATCGAACTGCTGCTTCTGTCTCTTCAGAACACGAGAGCAGCAGCGGCTCGCCCACTCGTCCCTGCCGCATTGACCGTAGGGAGCGCCCCTGACCCAGCTTCAGCGGCCGCGTGGGCCACCAGCAAGCAGGCCCAGCGCCCCCCTTCCACCTCTCCAAGCCGACTGGCCTCAAGGCCCAAAGTGAGCAGCCCAGTCCCAGAAGATCTGGCCCGTGTCATGTTTTTTTCAGTTCTGCGAATTTTAGCATTATCCAGTGAATTACCTATTTTGCAGAAACCCCCTTGCACTTCATGCATATAATAACTCATGATCTGTGCATCATATGTAAAAACTTTATATTTATAAAATGCTTAGAATTTCATCTAGTTTCACATTATGCCACTTTCATCCATGTTTAAAATGTTTAAAATGTTGTTTGTTTAAATTTTCCTAAATGCCATGTTAAAATGATTTATTTCATAACTAAATAACCGTAGCTCCATTTTAAATAAACCTTATATGTAAATGGGGTGGAAAAATGCCTAGTTTAACATGATGCACTTTATTTTCCTGATTAACAACAATAAAATATGTTTTAGGGCAGAACAGTACCAAACCGAAATATGCATATGGGGATTTTCCGAAATTGTTGTTTGTTGTTTCGGCCTCATTTAAACTTGCCTAGATAGGTAGTTCTATTATGCTTCACCTCTTGACATGTTTAATAATATTTAATATTGTTGGGTACATAACCAAGAGAGAACTAAATAATTGATGTGGTGTTTCGTCAATATGCAACTCGTTGCATATTGAGCTCCACTTAATTGTAGTGTTGTTTGTTGCACTTTGCCATGCTATGCCTCTCTAACCGGACATGCATCATAGTTGGTTGTGCACATGCCTTGTTCATGTGTTGTTTGTTTACCATGTTGTGTGCTTCTTTCCAGTTGTGCTTCTTCTCGATAGTTCCTGTTTCGTTGCGATCGTGAGGATTCGTTCGTCTACGCTTTGTTCGACTTCGCCCGTTCGTCTTCTTCATGGACTCGTTCTTCTTCCTTGCGGAATTTCAGGCAAGATGACCGTTACTCGGGATCTCACTACTATCATTGCTATGCTAGTTGCTTCGTTCTATCGCTATGTTGCGCTACCTATCACTTGTTATCAAGCCTCCCAAACTGCCATGTCAGCCTCTAACCTTTTCACCCTTCCTAGCAAATCGTCGATTGGCTATGTTACTGCTTTGCTCAGCCCCTCTTATAGCGTTGTTAGTTGTAGGTGAAGTTGAAGTTTGCTCCATGATGGACAGGATTATGTTGCTCCACAAGGATCTGGGGGTTATTCTGAATTCGGTGCCGAGATCGGGTCCGACCCTGATGTGATCCCCGAGGTGGGGGCTGGATCTACATCCAGGCCAGAGATCGGAAGGGCATCGGCCGAGGTGGCGACGTGAGGAGCCTCTAATGGTGCTGCGTTGGAGATCGGTTCCGGGTCGAGTCCCCAGCACTAGATAGGTCCTCAACTCAGCCAGAGGCCCATCCCGATAGGATGAGCTCGCCACGAGAGTTCGTAGTGTATTCGAGGCCGCCAAAGGTCACGATCCGACCTGGGGCGTAGTTCTCAACCGAGGCCTGATGACCTGTTGAGTCGGCGCAAAAGACCATGTTGCCGTACACAAAAAGTTGGCCAGGGCAAAAACGCTCCCGAGGCTGTTGGAGCAGTTGATCTGAAGATGAGCCATCGATCCTTCTGGTGTCAAAACCGGCAGACCTCGGGGTAAGTGGTCCCGAGCTGTGGATCTCGGATCGAGTGTAACAGGAACGAAGGAGATGATGTTTACCCAGATTCGGGCCCTCTTGATGGAGGTAAAACCCTACGTCCTGCTCTTGTTTATATTGATAGAGATGTATCAAGTACAGAGTTGATCTACCTCGAGATCGTAATGTGTGGTCTAACTCTAGGGCTAGGTGAATGTTTTTGTGTTGATGTCCCCTCTATGGGCTAAACCCTATGGCTTATATACACGCCACGAATGATACCTAGGGTTACAAGGTCGGTAACTATGAGCCCGGTGGCAGCAGAGATCTTAGAGTATACGTGAAGTCTTCGGGGGAGGGATCACGCCTCCTACGTGCGGCTTTTGAAGTCCATCTTGATCACGAGTGGTGATTTGCCGGCCCAGCCCAAGGAGAATGGTCCGGCTGGGTTGGTACCCTCTTATTGAGGACACCGTCACCGCCGCCACCTCCCACTCTCACTGTCGGCGTCGCCGCAACTTCCGGTGACGTCCTCCGCCTTGCAAGTCGGAGCTGACGAAGGAACGCCGACGGACGAGGCGGGCTGCGTCTCCGTCGCAGCGGTCGAGGACGGGCTGGACGACATCACCGGCGGTGGATCAGGACTGGTGGTGAGGATGTGGAGCAAGGGTGGAGGGCGGCGAGGGTTCAGACGCAGGAAAGGTAGGAGGACAATGAGAGGAGGAGGAAAAGTTTGGTGGATTTGATGCAATTTGTGATGAGGTCGGGCTGTTGGATCCGACGTGGCAGGTGTGCCTAGGCGTCCCATATCCACTCCATATTTAGGTTGGATATGAGGGGTGCAAGTCAGACCAGACGTTTCAGTCCGTTTGAAGAGCCCGTTTGGTCGAAGTATTGCGACCGGACAGTGATTGGGCGACCCGCCTGGATATATGAGGCGGGTTTGAGGCGCCAGGCTGTAGATGATCTTGTAGGAGTAATATGTTGTGGTGACAGTTGAGCTAGTATGCATCGGCGTCCAGCAGTAGCGTGCAGGGCACCTTGTGTGCTCAAAAGCCTCTTGCAAGCGAAGCTTTTGGTTCTTGGATACAACAAGCGATCGAGGTTACATGCATGCGGGCGGCCTGAGCCCTTTTTTTTTTGCGGGCGGCCTGAGCCGGTGGTTTCGTGCGTGGTTGTATGGGTGCGAGGGTCCGCGGCCACTCCTCTTGGGTTTGAGCTTTAGTGCGCTCCACGCTGGAAAACCAAAACGAAACAAAACGACCAGTGAAACCTACGACAAGCCAAGAGCAACGTTGCTGCCCATTTCAAAAAAAAAAAAAAGAGCAACGTTGCTGCCACATGATACGGTGGGCGCCGCGTTGAGCACGTCGACCGGCCATGACAAAGATAGTTGGTATGACGCTGCCCGAATGCCCTTTTTTGATGGGGTTCCTACGTACATTCCCGCCGCTTTAAGCTTGTGGCCCATATCGTCGACGGCCACCGGTCGGCCAGGTGCGACGCCGACCACAGGCTTTTTTTTTTCTTGAACAAACCGACCACAAGCTGAAACTGCTATGTAAACGGCAAACAGAAAGCCGCGACCGAGTTGCCATCGTTCCGTTGGCGTGCAGCGGTTAGGCGGTCTCTAGTTACGTCATGCCGCTCCTTTGAATTATCTATACCTATCTTACTTTTTTCTTGGAAACTCTATCTGTCCGACGTCTGATCTTTTCCATTCCTCAGACCAGTCCGAACATCTTTTTTTTTTAGCTAAACCAGTCCGAACATCTATATCTATATCACGTGCTCAGGTGGGCCATGCTTTGAGCTCCAACCAATCTGGGTTGTTTCCGGAATGAGTTAGGCCACCCTCTGGTTGCGCAGGAGATGACGCCCTTAGGCCCGGCTCAGCAGGCCACCATTTTGTAGGGAAGTCCAGTTTGATGAGGTTCAGTCGAGGTTCACCGAGCTCCTAACTGGGGGAGCTCCTATACGGCGCATTAAGCGCCGGTACAGGCAACTAGCGCCCACTGTCGCTATCTGGTGGGCCGGCCCAGGAACACGTAGAGAAAAAACTCCCAAAAAATCTCCCAAAAATTCTGCTCCAACAGGATTCGATCTCGCACCATTTAGTTACGACGCAGCGTGCCTAACCAGTACATCTACTACAACCTAGTGATTAATTACAGCGCGAGATATTTAACAACAACACTAACCACACTATTTCTGGTACAAACAATTTAGAAAGACGTGATTTTTTGGAAAAGAAAAAAATCGCGAATTAGAAAAATTTCATGTCTTCAAAAACTTTCACCAAATTTTATAAAAGATCACCGTGTATTACGTAAAATTTCATTGTATTAAGAAAAATGTTCATTGTATATTATGAAAATTGTTCACCTTTGCATATAAAAATGTTCGTCGTGTATCATAAAAATGTTCATCGTATATTATGAAAATTTTCAACGTTTTTACTAAATGTTGAATGCATATTCAAAAATTGTTCGACATATATAATCATATTGTTCAAAAATGTTCATCTTGGTATTATTTAAAATGTTCGATGGATATAAAAAATGTTCAGGATATATATATATATATATATATATATATATATATATATATATATATATATATATATATATATATATATATATTGATTTTTTCTATTTCGGTTTTGGTTATTCAATGAGTATACAATTGTTCACTATGTTTCTTAATTTTGTTCAGTATATATTACATAATGTTCAATGTGTATTCGCAAATTGTTCAACGTATTTTTACAAAATTTTCAGTACGTGTCCGAAAATTTGATGTATGGTGAACAATATTGAAATACGATGTACTCCTTTTGAATGCACGCTGAACAAAATTTCTATACATGATGAACATTTTTTATACACACTGAACATTTTTCAAAGTTCATCAAATTTGACAATAGTTCATCAATTTTGAAAAATGTTCATCAATTTTGAAAGAAAGTTCATCAATATGAAATAAAGTTACAAAATTGAAAAAAAAAATCTCGCGCTTAGCAGAAAAGAAGAAAGAAAGAAAAAGAAAAAAATCAGAAAAAAAACTCTTTCCACGAAAACAGGAAATAGAAAAAGGTTAAAAGCCTGTCAGTTAACACGAATTGGTAGGTTAGCCGAGTGGTTTGGCAAGGGCGCCTGTAGTCGTGAGATCCCTGGTTCGAAACATGGTTCTCGCCATAAAGTTTTTTGCGTTTTCAAAATCAGAAAAAAGAAGTGGGCCGGCCCAGTGCGGCGCGAGGGTGTGAGCCCGATTGCATTTATGCCTAAAACGGGCGCTTAAGGCGCCGTTTAGGATTTGCCCCCTATACGCCGCTCGTTGCGGCAAGGAGTCGAGCAAACGCACAGAAGGAGTCTGACCTGGGCCGGCCCAGTTGGTGCAGTGTATCGCGTAATTGAAAAAATACAAAATGGGAAAAACGCGCGCCCTTACTGGGAATCGAACTCTGGATCTCACGATATTGGGGGCGCAACAATAGCCAACAGACTAATCAATCATTGGTGACATATACGCAGCGCAACATATTAAGAACAATGTACTGGTACGGACATGCTGTTTTTAATACGAACATGAAATATTAATTTGAAATCCATGAAATATTTATTTGAAATCGTGAATATATTTTCAAACCTATAACATTTTTTAAAATTACTGGACATTTTCTGAAATTGTAAACAAGTACATTTTAAAATTCCAGAACATTTTCTGAAACACGAAACATTTTTTCAAATTTTGAACACGAGAACATTTGTTAATATTGAGAACAAATGTTTGAAAATTTCAAACAAAAGAAACATGAAAAATAACAACAAAAAAGTAAAGGAAAAAAACCAAAAAGAAACAGAGAACCTATTTTGAAAACTCGACATTTTTTCAAAATTACGAACAAATTTTCAAAACAAGAAATTTTATAAAATTCCCTGAACATTTTTCTAATTGACAAACATTTTTTGAATCTTGAGAACAAACTTGAAACGAATAACAAATTTGGAAGCGCGAACAATTTTGTAAAGTGCAAACATTTTTTGAATCTTTAGAACAAATTTTGAAATGGAGAACAAATTTGGAAGCACGAACATTTTTTGAATCTTGAGAACAAATTTTGAAACAAAGAACAAATTTGAACAATTTCTTACAGCATGAACATTTTTTTGAATCTTGAAAACATATTTATGAATGAAAAGAACATTTTCTAAACAAAAATGTAAAATCCCGAACATTTTTTAAATTTAGAGAACAAACTTTTTAAATTGAGAACAAAATTTGAACATAAATATTTTCTAAAAGTACGAACATTTTTTGAATCTCGAGAACAAATTTTGAAACGAAGAACAAATTTGGACAATTTCTTAAAGCATGGACATTTTTTGAATCTTGAGAACAAATTTATGAATGAAAAGAACATTTTTTGAACAAACTTGTTCACGAACATTTTTGAAAAAGCGCGAACATTTTTCTGAAAGAGAAAACATAAACTTGAAAGACAAAAAAGAAAAAAAGAAAAGTAAAAGAAACAGAAATAGAAAAAGAAAGGAAAATAAAAAACCATTTCAGGAACCTTCTAGAAGGTTCCCAAAACAGGAAAAAACCCAGCTGGGAACCCCTAGAAGGTTCCCAAAACCGGGAGCGCTGGACGGTTAAACGGTCCGGCCCGTTGCGTCGCTGCTCGGTCGCTCGCCTGTGCGAAGCGCCGGCAGTTTGACGCAACAAGCGGCATATAGGATTTTCCCCTAACCGGCGCTCTCAGCGCCGGTTGCTCGTACTGGCGCCCGAAGGGCGATGCAACTGGGCTGGCCCAGCAAAATTTCAACGATACAGGCTGTTTCAGGGGGTAGCTCCAAAAAGCAAAAGATAACAAAAATTTGTTCACCTCAAGAATCGAACTCCCGTCGTGACAACAGCGAACAAAACTGATTACCATTTTACCAACGACGTGCTACTGACAAGTTCCAGAGCGAATTATTTAAGTACCTTTTCTAGCCGCGCAATTTATTACACATGTAAACATTACTGCAGCGCACTTTCCTATTACGAGAAAAATGTCTATCGATTTTGAAAAAAAATCATCCGTTTGAAAAATAGTTCACAAATCTTGAGAGAAAAGTTCACATATTTGAAAAAGGTTCATCAATTTAAAAAAAAGTTTAGCGATTATGAAAACTGTTCATCAACTTTGAAAATAGTTCACGAATTTGAAAAAAAAGTTCATCAACTTTAAAAAAAATATCATGATTTTAGAAAAACAGTTCATCGGTTTTCAAAAATATATTCCAAAAGAGTGAAAAAAAAGTTCATTGAATTTGAAATAAAGTTCATCAATTTTAAAAAAAGTTCATCAAATTCGAAAAAAGTTCATCAAATATGAAAAAAGTTCATCGATTTTGAAAAATGTTCATCGGATTTGAAGAAAAGTTCATCAAAATTAAAAAATGTTCATCAAATTTGGAAAAAGTTCATCAAATTTTTAAAAAAGTTCACTAAATTTGAAAACAGTTCATCGATTTGAAGAAGAATTTCACAAATTTGGTAAAAGTTCGTTGAACCTAGGAAGAAGAAAAAAGAAAACAGAAAAACGAACATAGAAGAAAAAAGAAGGAAGAAAGAAGAAAATAGATAAATAATGAACTCTGCATGTCAGTTCTGGGTGGCGGGGTGGTTAGTATAATGTTCAACGAAGCTGGAGGTCGGTTGTTCGAATCCCAGTGTGCACCCTTTTCTTTAGTTTTCGTTTTTGAAAACTAGAATAAGCTAAATGGGCCGGCCCATACAGAAAATAAGAGATCGGTGGTGTGTGCGCCCCGTACGAAATGAACTATATTCGGCAAGCGCCGAATAGGATTTGGCCTCCTATAGGGCGCCCTAGAGGCCGGTTGAGTTTATTAGCGCCCATGCCACCCGCTCGTGGGCCACCCAAGAAGAAGGCAAGCGCACCCTTTTCTTTTGTTTTCGTTTTTGAAAACTAGAATAAGCTAAAAGGGCCGGCCCATACAGAAAATAAGAGATCGGGGGTGTGTTCGCCCCGTACGAAATGAACTATATTCAGCAAGCGCCGAATAGGATTTGGCCTCCTATAGGGCGCCCTAGAGGCCGGTTGAGTTTATTAGCGCCCATGCCACCCGCTCGTGGGCCGCCCAAGAAGAAGGCAAGCGCACCCTTTTCTTTAGTTTTCGTTTTTGAAAACTAGAATAAGCTAAAAGGGCCGGCCCATACAGAAAATAAGAGATCGGGGGTGTGTGCGCCCCGTACGAAATGAACTATATTCGGCAAGCGCCGAATAGGATTTGGCCTCCTATAGGGCGCCCTAGAGGCCGGTTGAGTTTATTAGCGCCCATGCCACCCGCTCGTGGGCCGCTCAAGAAGAAGGCAAGCGCACCCTTTTCTTTAGTTTTCGTTTTTGAAAACTAGAATAAGCTAAAAGGGCCGGCCCATACAGAAAATAAGAGATCGGGGGTGTGTGCGCCCCGTACGAAATGAACTATATTCGGCAAGCGCCGAATAGGATTTGGCCTCCTATAGGGCGCCCTAGAGGCCGGTTGAGTTTATTAGCGCCCATGCCACCCGCTCGTGGGCCGCCCAAGAAGAAGGCAAGCGCACCCTTTTCTTTAATTTTCGTTTTTGAAAACTAGAATAAGCTAAAAGGGCCGGCCCATACAGAAAATAAGAGATCGGGGGTGTGTGCGCCCCGTACGAAATGAACTATATTCGGCAAGCGCCGAATAGGATTTGGCCTCCTATAGGGCGCCTAGAGGCCGGTTGAGTTTATTAGCGCCCATGCCACCCGCTCGTGGGCCGCCCAAGAAGAAGGCAAGCACACCCTTTTCTTTAATTTTCGTTTTTGAAAACTAGAATAAGCTAAAAGGGTCGGCCCATACAGAAAATAAGAGATCGGGGGTGTGTGCGCCCCGTACGAAATGAACTATATTCGGCAAGCGCCGAATAGGATTTGGCCTCCTATAGGGCGCCCTAGAGGCCGGTTGAGTTTATTAGCGCCCATGCCACCCGCTCGTGGGCCGCCCAAGAAGAAGGCAAGCGAACCCTTTTCTTTAGTTTTCGTTTTTGAAAACTAGAATAAGCTAAAAGGGTCGGCCCATACAGAAAATAAGAGATCGGGGGTGTGTGCGCCCCGTACGAAATGAACTATATTCGGCGCTTAAGGCGCCGAATAGGATTTGGCCTCCTATGGGGCACCCTAGAGGCCGGTTGAGTTTATTAGCGCCCATGCCACCCGCTCGTGGGCCGCCCAAGAAGAAGGCAAGCGCTCGACTCGTTTCATGGTCGCCCAACCGCGTTGATCGTTGTTCATCAGTTGATTCGTCAACTGTTCGACTTTCAGAAAAAATATAGAAAAAGGTAAAAAAATCATGAATTCAAAATGTTCATGGATTTAGAAAAAATCATAAACTTCAAAAAAGTTTAAGAATTTTTAAAAAAATCATCAATTATTAAAAAGTTTATCGATTTTGAAAAAGTTATTGAATCTAAAAAAGTTCATTGAATTTGGAAAATAATAATCAAATCTGGAAGAATTTCATCTATTTTTAAACAAATCATCAGAAAACCCAGGCGGAAAACAGAAAAAAAAACGAACAGAAAAGACAATGGGCAAGCCCGCTGCAAGACCTATAACAGGCGCAACGGTCGCCATATATGATTTTTCTTTGGCATTTCCTATTCAGTGATTCAGGCACTGGTAACATTGCAAACTATAAACCGACACACACTACCTCCTTCGCGGTATCAATCTCTGCTCGAAGGAATACTCCAAAAGCTTCGAAAAGAAACCGCAATTGAACCCGAGTAACGAGGTTGAATTTTTTTCACCCAAGTGAACAATACCAATAATTGTTTTTAAAAACGTCTCGAGTGGCCCATCTAAGAAGATAGGAAGCCTTGATCGATGAACATACTTGGGTCGGGAATGATTCCCTAGAAGTGCATGTCGTCGAATCACTATATCTTCATCATGGTGTTGATGAAAGATTTGACCTCCACAAAGAATCAAAATAACAAAAAAAGCTTGACACAACAATATAAACTCATCAGATCCAAAAAATTGGATCTGGGAGGACAGAAAACTCTCTAACCTCATGGCATAGCCAAAAGAACGAGAGAAATTTTTTTTCACAAAATTATGATGATCACTAGACGTTAACGAAGAACATAGAGGTCTTGAAGATCCGAGGACCCCCCCCCCCCATCTTTCAGCGCCAAGATGGTAGCCGAAGGCGAGGGGATCTAAATTTCCCAGATCGTCTTTTCTTTGCGTGTTTGTGTGTGGTTGGGGTGGTAAGAAGGGTGGGCTGTGGGCTGGAACATAAATGCCTACTCAGAGTTTAAGGAATGCTCGGCAGCTCAGCTCGTTAAACTCGTAGCTCACTTTTTAACAAACAGAGTCAAGTATGGATTTCAACTTATTAAACTTAACAAGCTTAATGAGCGAGCTAACGAGTTTCACGAGCAACACGTTAAGCTTGTCAATACAATACGATGTACCCTCTCCTTCTGGAATTAGTTGTCGCTCAAATTGATGTATCTAGCACTGAATAGATACATTTGAGCGACAACTAATCCTACCAGAGTTTTTTGCTCGTTAAGCTTAACGAGCCGAGTAACTCGTTAATCCACCCCTAGGTGGATTAACGACATAGATACATTTGAGCGACAACTAATCATATCAGAGTTTTTTGCTCGTTAATCTTAACGAGCCGAGTAACTCATTAATCCACCCATAGGTGGGGCGGCGAGGCCGAGTAGGGCAACCCAACTGTAAACCAGCTGCAAAAACTGAGCTTGAAAAAAATCCATGTTTGTGCCTCTGTTTCCCTTATTAGACAACTAGATGATACCCACGCATTGCTGCGGGAATTGGTCTCAATATATTTCGAAGAGATTTGATTATGTGGAATATAAAAATTTATCTCTAAAATATTATTAAATATTATTTATATCTCCTCATGCATGGTTGCATGTGGGGTGGGTCTTTTCCCTTGCATGGTTGCATGTTGAGTGGGTCTTATCACATCCGTAATTATATGCTGATGTGACATGCTTTCAAGTTGAGATAAACAAGTTAGTGAGATCTATATATAGGATTTAAGGTGCACGCCAATTCATCGAAAACAAGTAAGCACAGACGCATAAGTAATGACATCGAAATTTGTTAACGAGGTTACCAACATGGCTACATGCTGGGGCATGACAACGGGCGCTCCTCGTCATGCACTAATGAAAAGTTTGTCAAGTCTGTTAGAGATATATTATGTATTTAGAGATTGTCTGGGATTAGATATGAATTTTTTCCTGAAGGAAATATGCCCTAGAGGCAACAATAAATTTGTTATTTTATATTTCCTTATATCATGATAAATGTTTATTATTCATGTTAGAATTGTATTAACCGGAAACTTGACACATGTGTGGATACATAGACAAAACACCGTGTCCCTAGTATGCCTCTACTAGACGAGCTCGTTGATCAAAGATGGTTAAGTTTCCTAGCCATAGACATGAGTTGTCATTTGATAAACGAGATCACATCATTAGTGGAATGATGTGATGGACAAGACCCATCCGTTAGCTTAGCATAATGATTGTTAAGTTTTTTTGCTACTGCTTTCTTCATGACTTATACATGTTCCTCTGACTATGAGATTGTGCAACTCCCGAATACCGGAGGAACACCTTGTGTGCTATCAAACGTCACAACGTAATTGGGTGATTATAAAGATGCTCTACAGGTGTCTCCGAAGGTTTTTGTTGGGTTGTCATAGATCGAGAATAGGATTTGTCACTCCGTGTATAGGAGAGGTATCTCTGGGCCCTCTCGGTAATTCTCATCACTATAAGACTTGCGAGCAATGTGACTAATGAGTTAGTTGCGGGATGAAGCATTACGGAACGAGTAAAGAGACTTGCTGGTAACGAGATTGAACCAGGTATGATGATACCGACAATCGAATCTCGGGCAAGTAACTGTGACAGCCTGGATTTTGCCTTCTCTCTTTTTACCGGACTTGCCTTCTCTCTCTTTCCCGACTTGGTTTTCATCGTGGTTTTTGCCTTGATTTGATTTGGTTTTTGGATCAATTCAAGTGGACTTGTCACTTGGGCATATCCTTGGCTTTCACCCAAGTAACCCATCCACCTTACTCCTCCCACAAATCCCCAAAATAATAAAATGAATATTTTTCCTAAAAGGAAAATGTTCATTTTTCTCTCTTAAGTCCATTTCAGAACCTTGTGCTCCAAAGCAACCTCAATTTTTCTTGCTCGGAAAAATCTGAGATAATTCCTAAATATTCTTAGGATCATGGCACATCTCCTCATGCAAAAATATTGCATCACTTCTTGTAATATTTTTGCTGTAGAAAATCTTTTCACTTCTGGACCAGAAATGCACTTTGTACAACAAGTGCATTTTCCCCTAAGCTTTTAGCCTTGAGCTTTCTTGAGCTTAAACACCCTCCTACGAAACCCTAAACCCCAGGAAATTAGCCCTAATGGCCTTCTAGAAGGTGGCCAAACTTGGCGACCAAGTTTCTGCCCGGAAACTTGCCAGCTTGGTAAAGTCGCGTTTGGTCGGCCTGGGTATGATCCATCACCTCTCCTAGACTAAACACTGCATGGTCGATAGCGTGGACAAGGTTTGGCAGCTCCTGGGCGTCGTTTTGACCATGCCAGCATGGTGACCGCACGTGGACACGGTGCCTGGCATGCGTCTCGACGCGCTCTGGCTGGCGCTTTGCATTCTGTTTCGCGCGTGTGCATGCCAACGCTCGCCTCCGACTGCTGCAACGTGCCACAACCCTCGACCCATCACCCTTGACCCCTCCTTGGCGCTTGCCGATGCCAGAGTTGCCGCAGCAAGCCAGTCCAGTCGCGGCCAAAATGGCACAGTGCGCGCGTGTGCTTGTCCCCATCTCCAATCGCCTTATGTGATTGTCCGCGAGCGTGGGCAAGCGCTGGCGTTGACGCTGCGCCCTGTCCCCTCGCGTTGGAGCCTCTCGTCGACTTTTGCCGCGTGTCCAGAGCGTTCCAGCGGCGACACGTTCCCCCCTCCCCTCTTGCTCCGGCTATATAAGCCACCCCCGACTCGAATCCTGGCCACGCAACACTCCACACAACCACCACGAACACGTAGAACGACCGTAGTTTGGTCGGGCAGGCCTCTGGCCATCGCCCCAACCCGAGGACTCCGGCGATCCCCGCGGTCCAGCCACCGCTCTCCAGGGCCTCTCGAGCTCAAGCAGCTGCTTGGGCAGGGCCTTGGTATTCTTCTGGAGCTGCCTGGACCCCGCCAAGCCCTCGGAGTTGCCTCTCGCCGCCATCTTCTTCTTCTCCGGTGAACCCCGCCCGCCACTGAAGCTTGCGAGCTCGACTGCGACCAGATCCGTCCACCTCTCGCCAAGCCACGGGTACAGGCAGATGCGCCGCGAGCCCTGCTTCCAATCTATCCCTCTAGCCTAGCCCCAAACCCCCTCGTCGCCGGCGTGAGCCCCGACGAAGCGCCGCCCCTCCTCTGATCTCGATCCCCTCTCTCTTTCCTGACTGGTGGGGCCCAGTGTCAGCCTCACCACTCGTGCCCGAAGCAGTACGAGTGGAGGCGTACTCCCGCTTTACGCCTTTGACGTCACCCCCCCCAGGATTTTCTGTTAATTCAAATTTATTCAGAAATTTGACCAAACTTTGACCAGCCATAACTTTTAAAGCACAAGTCCAAATGAATTGATTCTTTTGCATTGTCTTTGTTACAGAAAGCCCTAGTAGCACACCAAAAGGTGAATTTTTCCTTGCTGTCTAGAATTTCTGGTGATTTTCAGAAGGTGTTTTGACATTTATTTTTGTGGCTTTTAAATATTTTCAGAAGGAGGATCTTGCCTTGAAGCTAACCAAGAGGAGTGTGACCCTCCTCTGCACTAAGGCAAGCCACAGCATCACTTGGATGGTGTTATTTCAATATCTATGATTTTCTACTTGAATATGAGTCTTTATTTGCATTTAAAATTTGATAAATAACTTTGGTTAATTGCTAGTTACTTTACCATGCTTGCTATGCTTGTTTTAGCTTCTGGTTGAATGCATGAACTTGTTTGGCTTAGTAGAGTAATATTTTGCACTATGAAAATTGCTATGGAAAGTAATGATAGTTATTTTGCTAGTAATGGTTTTATTTAAATAATGAACTAATAAAAATATTACTTGGTTATAAAAATAAGTTATAACTAGAGAAGTTTGATTCTTAGTATTGCAAGATGCATATGTTGTTAAGTTTGATCCATGATTATGAGTTGTTTGATTTGCATGACGAGTAGTTGCATGATCATTTCGATTATATCATGTTAGTAACAAAAAGTTTTTCTGAAAGTTAAAACTTGATTAAGTTCAACTTTCATAATTAATATTGCAAACTAGTAATTGTTGTGATGCATTGTTTCATGGTGAACCGTGAACACTCGAGGTGTTCATGAGTGATTGGTTTTAGGTGTGACCCCGGTGTGGTCACAGTTTGGTTATGAGGTAACCGTCTGGTAAGCGAGTCTGTGTGACTCGGTGCGCTGTTTGGTTGTGCTGCATAGCTTTGCTTTTGTAGTAGTTTCTTGCATTAATTTAACTTGAGTAATTATCATGATATTGTCTGTCACCGTGCTTATGTTTGTTGTGAGCTTGCAAGTACATTCAATGTACTGACCTAGCGTGTCATGCCAGCTTTCAGGCAAGTGGATTCGCATCGGAGCACTTCTCGTGTCTAGGCCGTGTTCACGTCGGTGTCCCTGTGCCATGGAGTTCCGGTACGTCGTTCTTCCGCTGCCACGTAGTTTCGTGTGATCGAGGCCCCAACCATGTTCATTAAATAATGTACATACTGTCCAGCAGCACCGTGCGTGTCGCTTGGCCTCGAATCTCGATGTAATATCAGACCTTTGTACCATGCTAGTATCAATAAAGCGGTTATTTCTGTACCATGTTATTGTGTATTGCCAGAAGATTCGATCTCTGGGCTGGCAATGCAGGGAAAACTGGTTGCTCTGAGCCGGGGTGCCACAACGTTTGGTATCAGAGCCACGCGGATTGTAGGACACGCTAGACCGGTAGTGCGTTAGTAAAATGGTAGATAGTTTCGTTTGAGTGCCGGTAGACATAGGGGTTGGTTGTTGCATTGCATGCATGACTTATTGTTGTTATTACTAACCGTATGGTTTGTGAGTGTAGATGGCACCAGTACCGATCTTGTACCATCCTGAGCCAGCTCCGTGCACATCGCCGCACCTGCTTCAGAACGTGTGATGACGACTCTATCCAGAGGGTGCTGGTCCAGAGTATCGGGTGTATCGCGAGCAGCTGGCCTGTGCAGTGTATGAGTATTATGATGAGGTCACTCTACACCACAATTTCCCATCCGGTGCTTACACTCGTTCGTCTAAGGGTGATCTTGCTTCTACGCCATCTCAGGCGGTTCAGTTTGCTGCTATCGAGGCTCTTGTAGACTTGCGCTACAATGAGGTTCGCATGCACACCCACCCTGGACTTTTTTTCTACCCATCTCTGCACGAGAATGGGCGTATCCGCTTTCCTTTGATTAATCCGGCGTGCGATCGTCCCACTAGCCACCTTGCACACTACACGTCCCACTAGCCACCTTGCACGCTACATCACCGCTAGCTATCTCCTTAACTACGAGTTAGCTCGGGAGCTCTCAGGCGCTCGCGCCGCTCTCGCTGCTATTCGCATAAGGAACCCTCTTCCCGCTATCATCTACACTTCTGCTCCTCCCACCTTCGTTCCTACGACGACCTCGCAGGGTACCGTTAACCCTTTGATGGTGAACCCTCGCAGCGCTCCTGCTGCATGGTCTTCTCTTGTCGCTACTCCTGCCGCTCCTATGCTTAGATCCCATCCCCCGCCTGCCCCTCAGGGAGAGCCCTCAATGCAGCGCCAGCGCACCACTCTTCCCCCGGAGGTCTCTACTATCAGTTCAGGATTTGGGTCCGGTTCAGGAGACGAGCCTGCAGCAGCACCATCCAAGCAGTAGATCGTTAGAGTATCGTGGTAGTCATGAGCATGATGTATGGCTGTAATCGCACTTGTCATGATGCGTAGTTTCATGTACAAGGGTAGTAGACCCATTGTGATGTTTATTTTTATGTTGGGACTATGTATAATTATGTTGGATTTTCTTTTCGACTTGGTTTTATTCACGGCTTTCTTCCGGGATTTGTCATTGATTTTTCACCCATTTTGGAATTTTCTGATCATGGTTTCTATGTATTGGGAAAACAAAAAATAGGATGCCACGTGGAGGCAGCAGCAGTCAAGTTGGTGAGGATGTCCCTGTCCGTCGTTCCGCAAGACAGGCAGGACATTCCCCTGAACCATACCAGCCACCTCCGCATCCACCGCCACAACCGCCTACTACCGAGCAAATCATGTTAATGTTTGAAGAAAGAAGGAGCAATGATCTGCTGGAAATACTGAAAAGTGTACAAGTTATGGTTGGGCAGAATGGAAACCAGAATGGCCATCATTCCAAGCTATCAGATTTTCAGCGAACCAAGCCTCCTAGTTTCAGCCATGCTACTGATCCTTTGGACACTGACGACTGGCTAAGGACCATTGAAAGAAAACTGGAAATTGCTCGCACAGACGACGGAGACAAGGTTCCCTTTGCAACGCATTATCTCAAAGGAGCTGCCGCTATATGGTGGGATAATGCCAAAGCAATATGGCCTGCCGACGAGGAAATTACTTGGACAAAATTCAAGGATCTCTTCCGCAAATATCATATTCCCACCGGAGTCATGAAGATCAAGCAACGCGAATTTCTCGCCCTCACTCAAGGCAGCATGACCATCGCCGAGTATCTGAATAAATTCAACCATCTGGCCCGCTATTCTCTCCATGATGTGGCCACCGAAGAGCGGAAGACCGACCAATTTCTTGGAGGCCTACATCAACATCTCCGGTGCACTCTCAGTATGTTTGATTTCCTAGACTTCCTGACTCTGGTGAACAAGGCCCTAATCGCCGAGAGGGAACACAAGCTCCTGCACGACAACAAGCCAGCCGCTAATGACCACAAGCGTAAATTCGAGCCCAAGAAGGATATGCAACCAGTGCAAAAGGCTCGTACATGGCAACAGACTCAGGTGGAGTACAAACCCAATTGGTAGCAGAACGTCAACAGGACTACTACACAAGTCAACAATGTCGTGACCAGCCCGGTGCGCGACGATTGCCAGCGCAACAGTTCGTGCTTCAACTGTGGTCAAACCGGACACTACGCCCGACAGTGTCCCAAGAACACCAAGCACGTCGCTCCATTTCAGCCGCAAGTTAACTACATGGAGCAGTATTCCGCCCCCGATATAATTCAAGGGCAAGTTCATCACATCTCCGCAGACGAAGCCCAAGAGGACCCGGAAGTCGTCATTGGTATGTTTCCTGTTAATGGGATACCCGCCGTAATTTTATTTGACTCTGGGGCTTCCTACTCTTTTATTTCACAGGGTTTTGCTTCCCAAAACAATTTTCGTTGCTCGATTTTGGGAAAGCACATGCTGGTACAATCCCTGGGATCCATACTCAGAAGCAATCTCGTCTGCCGAAATTTGGAAATTGACATCAAGGGCGTCAAGTTTCCAACATCGTTGATAATCGTCGATTCCAACAAATTGGATGTCATTATGGGCATGTATTGGTTAACGCAATACCCAGTCTGCATCAGCTGTGCGACCAGAGAAGTTACCCTGAAAAATATGGAAGGTCGCACCACAAGTTTTTATGCCCGCAATCGCATCCCTCGAAGGATATGGTTTTCGCAGCCGTGGCAGAAGAGGTGGAATTGATTCCAGTGGTCAGCGAGTATCCAGATGTATTTCCTGAAGAATCACCCGGCATGCCACAAGATCGAGAATTGGAGTTTGCTATTGACTTGGTGCCTGGGACCACCTCGATACATAAGAAATATTATTGGATGCCCTCCTCAGAATTGGTGGAATTGAAGAAACAGCTGGATGAGATGCTGCAAAAAGGGTACATTCGTCCAAGCTCTTCACCATGGGGATCACCAGCAATCTTCATGGACAAAAAGGATGGCAGTCTACGAATGTGTGTAGACTACCTATAGTTGAATGACGTCACCATTAAAAACAAGTATCCACTGCCAAGGATTGACGATCTGTTTGATCAACTCAGTGGGGCCAACGTATTCTCAAAGATTGATTTGAGAACGGGATATCATCAACTCAAGATTAAGAAGGAAGATATTCCTAAGACCACGTTCACCACTCGGTACGGTCTTTACGAATACACTGTTATGTCCTTCGGCCTCACCAACGCTCCTGCATTCTTTATGCATATGATGAAAAAGGTGTTTATGGACTTCTTGGACAAATTTGTGGTGGTGTTCATTGATGACATCCTCATTTATTCCAAAAGCAAGGACGAACATAAGGAACATCTTCGCGCAGTTCTGCAACGACTTCGCGATCATCAATTGTATGCCAAATTCAGCAAATGTGAGTTTTGGCTCCAGCAAGTGGGATTCCTCGGACATATCCTCTCAGCAGAAGGAATCTCGGTGGACCCAAGAAAGGTAAAAGATCTACTTGATTGGTCCACACCCACCACCGTCTCAGAAATCCGGAGTTTCCTTGGACTGGCCGGATATTATCGCTGTTTTATCGAAGGATTCTCCAAGATCGCCAAGCCAATTATTGAGCTCCTCAAGAAAGACAAGAAGTTCGTATGGACTGAAGACTGCGAACGGAGCTTCAATGAGTTAAAAACCAGACTGACATCGGCACCCGTTTTAACTCTTCCAGATATGTACCACAGTTTCGATGTTTACTGTGACGCCTCCAGAAAAGGACTGGGGTGCGTACTCATGCAAGATGGCAAAGTGGTGGCCTATGCATTTCGACGACTATGACAACATGAAGGAAATTATCCTACTCATGATTTGGAATTGTCCGCAGTGGTGAACGCTTTAAAAATCTGGAGACATTATCTGATTGGGAAGAAGTGCCAGATATTCACCGACCATAAAAGTCTCAAGTATATATTCACTCAGCCCGACTTGAACCTTCGACAGCGAAGATAGATCGAGTTGGTTAAGGACTATGACCTCAGAATAAATTATCACCCAGGCAAAGCTAATGTGGTGGCTGGCGCTCTCAGCCGCAAACCCGCCAACCTCAATGCCCTAATGGATTCCTTGCCTCCAGAGCTCTATGAAGAAATCATGCAGCTGAATCTGGTAATCACTGACGCCCGTCTTACCAATATATTGGAAGTTGCTCCTACTCTTGAAGAAGAAATCCGCAGAGCCCAAGCGGATGATAAGGTGTTACAGATATATGTTCAGAAGCTGCACCAAGGGCAAGCACCTGATTTCACTATGGATCTGCAAGGTTCGCTAAGATTCCGAGGACGGCTTTGCATACCCAACCAAGACAGCCTGACGAAGAAAATATTGGCAGAAGCGCATGAAGCACCATACTCAATTCATCCCGGTGGTACCAAGATGTATGAGGATTTTCGTCAGATATTTTGGTGGAATGGAATGAAGAAACACATCACGTATTTTGTGGCCTGTTCGATATCTGAAATAAGGTAAAGGCGGAACACTAGAAACCCGTCGGACTCCTCCAGCCTCTGCCAGTATCCCAATGGAAATGGGACGATATTTGCATGGATTTCATCACCGGATTACCAAGGTCTCATCGAGGAAACGATGCGATATGGGTCATAGTGGACACTCTAACCAAGGTGGCACACTTCCTACCTATCCGGACCACATACCGTACAAATCAACTTGCACATCTGTATGTATCAAGAATCGTCAGTCTGCATGGAGTACCCAAGACTATCACCTCCGATAGAGGATCTCTATTCACATCCGCATTTTGGTCCCGACTTCATCAGGCATTGGGGACCGCTCTGAAGTACAGCACGGCTTACCATCCTCAGACAGATGGACAGACTGAGCGAGTAAATCAAATACTCGAAGATATGCTCCGGGCATGTACATTAGCCCAAGGAACCAAGTGGGAAGACTGTCTGCCCTACGCCAAGTTTTCCTACAACAACAGTTTCCAGGCCAGCTTAAAGATGTCATCCTATGAAGCCCTGTATGGCCGGAAATGCCGCACCCCATTAAATTGGTCTCAAACCGGAGATAGCCGTATTTTCGGGACTGATTTAATGCTCGAAGCCGAGAAGTAAGTCAAGGAAATCCGAGACAGACTGCAACTGGCCAAATCTCGGCAGAAGAGCTACTATGATGCCAAACATCGTCAGATCAGCTTCGAACCTGGAGAACACGTATATCTCCGAGTCACCCCTATGAAAGGAGTCAAGAGGTTTCAGACCCGAGGGCAATTGGCACCCAGATATATCGGTCCAATCCTCGTCATGTCCAGAGTTGGAACCGTCGCCTACCAGTTGGAGTTGCCACCGGAATTGTCCGAAGTACACAACGTGTTTCACATCTCACAGCTAAGAAGATGCATCTCGCCCCCGAAGAAAAGGGCGGATATATCAGAGATAGAATTGGCTAAGGATCTGACTTATGAGGAAAAGCCAATCAGAATATTGCATCAGACAGAAAGGGTCACTCGCAGCAAAGAGATAAGATTTTACAAGGTTCAGTGGGAGCATCACACCGAAGAAGAAGCAACCTGGGAAAGAGAGGAATTTTTAAGGACTGCATACCCAGAATGGTTTTCCCAAGCAACCGAATCTCGAGGACGAGATTCATCCTAAGTGGAGGAGGTTTGTGACATCCTAGATTTTGCCTTCTCTCTTTTTACCGGACTTGCCTTCTCTCTCTTTCCGGACTTGGTTTTCATCATGGTTTTTGCCCTGATTTGATTTGGTTTTTGGATCAATTCAAATGGACTTGTCACTTGGGCATATCCTTAGCTTTCACCCAAGTGACCCATCCACCTTACTGCTCCCACAAATCCCCAAAATAATAAAATGAATATTTTTCCTAAAAGGAAAATATTCATTTTTCTCTCTTAAGTCCATTTCAGAACCTTGTGCTCCAAAGCAACCTCAATTTTTCTTGCTCAGAAAAACCTAAGATAATTCCTAAATATTCTTAGGATCATGGCACATCTCCCCATTAAAAAATATTGCATCACCTTTTGTAATATTTTTCGCTGTAGAAAATCTTTTCACTTCTGGACCAGAAATGCACTTTGTACAACAAGTGCATTTTCCCCTAAGCTTTTAGCCTTGAGCTTTATTGAGCTTAAACACCCTCCTAACAAACCCTAAACCCTAGGAGATTAGCCCTAATGGCCTTCTAGAAGGTGGCCAAACTTGGCGACCAAGTTTCTGACCAGAAACTTGCCAGCTTGGTAGACTCGTGTCTGGTCGGCCTGGGTATGACCCATCACCTCTCCTAGACTAAACACTGCACGGTCGATAGCATGGACAAGGTTTGGAAGCTCCTGGGCGTTGTTTTGACCATGCCAGCATGGTGTCCATGCATGGACACGGTGCCTGGCATGCGTCTCGACGCGCTCTGGCTGGCGCTTTGCGTTCTGTTTCGCGCGTGTGCATGCCAGCGCTCGCCTCTGACTGCCGCAACGTGCCACAACCCTCGACCCATCACCCTTGACCCCTCCCTGGCGCTCGCTGCCGCCGCAACAAGCTAGTCCAATCGCGGCCAAAATGGCACAGTCCGTGCGTGTGCTTGTCCCCATCTCCAACCGCCTCCTGTGCTCGTCCGCGAGCGTGGGCAAGCGCCAGCGTTGGCCTGCGCCCTGTCCCCTCGCATTGGAGCTTCTCGTCGATGTTCGCCGCGTGTCCAGAGGGCTCCGGTGGCGACACGTTCCCCCCTCTTGCTCCGGCTATATAAGCCACCCCCGACTCGAATCTTGGCCGCGCAACACTCCACACAACCACCACGAACACGTAGAACGACCGCAGTTTGGTCGGGCAGGCCTCTGGCCGTCGCCCCGACTCGAGGACTCCGGCGATCCCCGCAGTCCAGCCGCCGCTCTCCAGGGCCTCTTGAGCTCAAGCAGCTGCTTGGGCAGGGCCTTGGTGGTCTGCTGGAGCTGCCTGGACCCTGCCAAGCCCTCGGAGTTGCCTCTCGCCGCCGTCTTCTTCTTCTCCGGCGAACCACGCCCGCCACCGAAGCTTGCGAGCTCGACTGCGACCAGCTCCGTCCACCTCTCGCCAAGCCACGGGTATAGGTAGGAGCGCCGCGAGCCCTGCTTCCAATCTATCCCTCTAGCCTAGCCCCAAACCCCCTCGTCGCCGGCATGAGCCCCGGCGAAGCGCCGCCCCTCCTCTGATCTCGATCCCCTCCCTCTCTCCTGACTGGTGGGGCCTAGTGTCATCCTCACCACTCGCACCTGAAGCGGTACAAGTGGAGGCGCACTCCCGCTTTACGCCGTCGACGTCACCCCCCCAGGATTTTCTGTGAATTCAAATTTATTCAGAAATTTGACAGAACTTTGACTAGCCATAACTTTTAAACCACAAGTCCAAATGAATTGATTCTTTTTGTATTGTCCTTGTTATAGAAAGCTCTAGCAGCACACAAAAAGGTGGATTTTTCCTTGCTATCTTGAATTTTTGGTGATTTTTAGAAGGTGTTTTGACATTTATTTTTGTGGTTTTTAAATATTTTCAAAAGGAGGATCTTCCCTTGAAGCTAACCAGTAGGAGTGTGACCCTCCTCTACACTAAGGCAAGCCACAACATCATTTGGATGGTGTTATTTCAATATCTATGATTTTCTACTTGAATATGAGTATTTATTTGCATTTAAAATTTGATAAATAACTTTGGTTAATTGCTATTTACTTTACCATGCTTGCTATGCTTGTTTTAGCTTCTGGTTGAATGCATGAACTTGTTTGGCTTAGTAGAGTAATATTTTGCACTATGAAAATTGCTATGGAAAGTAATGATAGTTATTTTGCTAGTAATGGTTTCATTTAAATAATGAACTAATAAAAATATTACTTGGTTATAAAAATGAGTTATAACGAGAGAAGTTTGATTCTTAGTATTGCAAGATGCATATGTTGTTAAGTTTGATCCATGATTATGAGTTGTTTGATTTGCATGATGAGTAGTTGCATGATCATTTTGATTATATCATGTTAGTAACAATTTTTTTTTCTAACAGTTAAAACTTGATTAAGTTCAACTTTCATAATTAATATTGCAAACTAGTAATTGTTGTGATGCATTGTTTCGTGGTCAACCATGAACACTCGAGGTGTTCATGAGTTATTGGTTTCAGGTGTGACCCCGGTGTGGTCACAGTTTGGTGACGAGGTAACCGTCTGGTAAGCGAGTCCGTGTGACTCGGTGCGCTGTTTGGTTGTGCTGCATAGCTGTGCTTTTGTAGTAGTTTCTTGCATTAATTTAACTTGAGTAATTATCATGATATTGTCTGTTATCGTGCTTATGTTTGTTGTGAGCTTGCAAGTACATTCAATGTACTGACCTGGCGTGTCATGCCAGCTTTCAGGCAAGTTGATTCGCATCGGAGTGCATCTCGTGTCTAGGCCGTGTTCACGTCGGTGTCCCTGTGCCATGGAGTTCTGCTACGTCGTTCTTCCGCTGCCGCATAGTTTCGTGTGATCGAGGCCCCAACCATGTTCATTAAATAATGCACATACTGTCCAGCAACACCGTGCGTGCCGCTTGGCCTCGAATCTCGATGTAATATCAGACCTTTGTACCACGCTAGTATCAATAAAGCGGTTATTTCTGTACCATGTTGTTGTGTATTGCCAGAAGACCCGATCTCTGGGCTAGCAATGCAGGGTAGACCGGTTGCTCTGAGCCGGGGTGCCACAGTAACATACCGATGACAAAGGGAACAACGTATGTTGTTGTGCGGTTTGACCGATAAATATATCCGTAGAATATGTAGGAGCCAATATGAGCATCTAGGTTCCGCTATTGGTTATTGATCGAAGATGTGTCTCGATCATGTCTACATAGTTCTCGAACCCGTAGGGTCTGCCCGCTTAACATTCAATGATGATTTGTATTATGAGTTATGTTTTTTGATGACCGAAGTTTGTTCGGTATCCCGTATGAGATCACGGACATGACGAGGAGTCTTGAAATTGTCGAGAGGTAAAGATTTATATATTGGAAGGTGAAAGTGCAACTAATCCCTGGGTGGTTTTGGTAATTCATAAAAACATATAGTTCATTGAACAAATGCTATTTCAAGGTGATCATTTCAGAAAGTTCAATGATTGGCATGGCATGGACTAGAGATGCGGACCCCTCAAAATGCCAAGGACGCATATTGGCAACAATCTCAAGACTCTACATTTTCATTTTAGTGATCCAAGATCACATTGAGTCCATAGGAAAGCCAATACTATTAAAACGGGATGAGGTGTTACTTAACGACATACTTGCTTAAAAATGATTAGTGATATGCTCCAAAACCCTCAACCAATTTCTCATTTCCACATTTGTCCTAAACCTAAAAGTTAAATTCAGCCCCACCGATTTGATCTATCCGGCGCCACCGAGTTTCATTTGACATAGCCACTGCCAGAAGCCCTAGTCACTTCGGTCTCACCGATAGGGATTTTGGTCTCACCGAGATGGGATTGCAAACTCCCTGTTTCCTTTTTGTAACATTTCGCTGACACCGAAATGAGCGAATCAGTCCCACCGAGTCTGCAATGCAAACTCCCTCTTTGCTTTTCATAACACTTTGGTTCCACCGAAGTAAGCAAATCGGTCCCATCGAGTTTGCCTGACCAACTCTCTATGTGCCTATTGCTGAAATCGGTCCCACCGAGTTTATGCGATTGGTCACACCGAGATTACGTTATGCCCTAACCCTAGCATATCGGTCTCACCGAGATGACTGTGTCGGTCCTACCGAAAAGCCTAACGTTCATATTTTGACCTAAATCGGTCTGACCAAGTTTTACCATTCGGTCTCACCGAGTTTGAGAATCTGTGTGTAACGGTTAGATTTTGTGTGAAGGCTATATATACCCCTCCACCCATTCTTCATTCGTGAGGAGAGCCATCAGAAGGTGCCTACACTTCTAGCATTCATTTTTTGAGAGAGAACCACCTACTCATGTGTTGAGACCAAGATATTCTAATCCAACCACAAGAATCTTGATCTCTAGCCTTCCCCAAGTTGCTTTCCACTAAAATCATCTTTCCACCATAGCCAAATCTGTGAGAGAGAGTTGAGTGTTGGGAGACTATCATTTGAAGCAAAGAGCAAGGAGTTCATCATCAACACACCATCTATTACCTTTTGGAGAGTGGTGTTTCCTAGATTGGTTAGGTGTCACTTGGGAGCCTCCGTCAAGATTGTGGAGTTGAACCAAGGAGTTTGTAAGGGCAAGGAGATCGCCTACTTCATGAAGATCTACCCATGAGGCAAGTCCTTCATGGGCGATGGCCATGGTGGGATAGACAAGGTTGCTTCTTCGTGGACCCTTCATGGGAAGAGCCCTCCGTGGACTCGCGTGGCCGTTACCCTTCATGGGTTGAAGTCTCCATCAACGTGGATGTACGATAGCACCACCTATCGGAACCACGCCAAAAATCTCCGTGTCAACATTGCGTTTTGCTCCCTCCAAACTCCTCCCATTTACTTTCTTACAAGTTGCAAGCTTTACTTTCCGCTGCCCATATACTCTTTGCATGCTTGCTTGAATTGTATTGAGATTGCTTGACTTGTGCTAAGTTGCTAAAATCTTCCAAGAACTAAAATTGGGAAAATGTGAAGTTCTTATTTGGTCAAGTAGGCTAATCAACCCCCCTCTAGAGATACTTTCCATCCTACAAGTGGTATGAGAGATTTGGTCTCCATTTGCCTTGATTTCCATAGCTATGGTGATCATAGCCTTGGTTTCACAACCTAGGAGAGTATGGCATCTAGCGAGGGAAATTACCACCGTAGAGATCCTTACTTTGATGGTACAAATTTTGCTAGTTGGAAACATAAGATGAAAATGCATATTCTTGGACATAACCCCGCCATTTGGGCTATTGTGTGTATTGGTTTGCAAGGTGAATTCTTTGATGGGAGAGAACTAAATCGTGAAGCTACTGCGGAAGAATTGAAGATGTTGCAATATAATGCTCAAGCTTGCGAATCCTCTTCAACGGATTGTGCCCCGAAGAATTCATCAAAATCACCCGTCTTGAGAATGCAAAGGAGATTTGGGATACTTTGGTTGATATGCACGAAGGGTACCGACTCCGCCAAAGAATCCAAGTTGGATGTGCTTCAAAGTCAACTTGACAAGTTCAAAATGAAGGATGGTGAAGGTTTCGCTGAAATGTACTCTAGGCTTTCTCTCATCACAAATGAGATTGCCGGCTTAGGAAGTGAAGAGATGATCGACAAATTCATCATCAAGAAGATCTTGAGAGCCTTGGATGGAAAATATGATACCGTGTGCACTGTGATCCAAATGATGCCAAACTACAAAGGTCACAAGCCAACCGAAGTCATTGGAAGAATTACTGCTCATGAGATGTCACTCAAGGACAAAGAAGAACTTCACAACAAGTCTAGTAGTGCTTACAAAGCCTCATGTGATGATCCTACATCATCAAATGAGAAACAATCCTTCAATGAAGAATTGAACTTAATGGTGAAGAACTTCAACAAACTCTACAAGAGTAGAAGCAAGGAAAGAAGTTCCAAGTCAAGGTCCTACAATGACAAAAGATCTTCTAGTCGTGAGCGAAATTGCTACAATTGTGGAAGACCCGGACACTACTCCAATGAGTGTGCAGCTCCGTACAAAAGAAGAGAAGACTCACCTAAAAGGAGAAGCAAAAGGGAATAATCACCTCCAAGAGAGAGAAGGAGTAGAGATGATTGTTATGAACGAAGAACCTCTCGAAGAAGCAAGGATTCGAAAAGGAAGGACAAGTCATCAAGGAGCTACACAAAACGAAGACATCAAGATCATGTTGGTGTATGGGTATCTGGCTCTGACTCCGACCATCACTCCGAGACAAGTTGTCACTCCGACTCCGAATATAGTCAAGATGGAGGTGTTGCCTGTCTAGCACTTGTGTCAACCAACTCCTATGACATATTTGATTCACCAAATGAAGGGATTGGGAGATGCTTCATGGCTAAAGGCCCCAAGGTAACACACCCCGAGTATGTTGATTTCAATAGTGATGAAGATGACTTGCTAGGTGATGATGATTTACTTGTTGACAACTCTAGCGATGAATACTATGATGAAAATGCTATTGATCATGCTAATCAAGATGAAACAAATGACAATGATAAGAAGGATATTGAGCGTCTAACTAAAGAACTAAACACTCTTAAGTTAGCTCATGAAACTACTTTAGAAGATAGAACTTTTAAAAACTCATGAGAAGTTACGCTTTGAAAAGCTCAATCTTGAGCAAGAACATGGGTTCTTAAAGGCCATCAATTATGATCTTCGGAAGAAAAGTTCTTCTTACATTGCCAAGCATTTACTCTTGTCTACTTACATGCCACAAGTAAAATCTAGCAACAAGAACAAGAAATATTCTTCTTCTAGTAGTAACAATAATCATGATAAATCCAATAGTGTTGCTTCTAGTAGCTCTCTTTATTCGACCAATGATTCTCTTAGCCAGGTTACACTTGAGCAAGAAAATAGATTATTGAAGGGAATTATAGAGAAAGGTGTTTACAAGAGCCTTGCCGGAAGTAAGAAATTTGAGGAAATTGTACGCAAGCAAGGAAGGCACCGAAAGAATCAAGGTGTTGGTTTTAAACGGAAGTTCAATGCCAATGGAGTTGAGTGGGAAGAAGATCAATACCCTAAGACAAAGTTTTTTCCTCAACAAGAGAAGTATGAACCTACTTCCCTTAAGGGAACACAAGCTCAAGATGATCTTCCACCACAAGACCACAAGCTAAAAGGCAAGGAAAAGCTTCAAGAAGAGATTGATGCATTCGAAGATGCTCCAAAGGCCTTGGTCAAGTGGGTTCCCAAGACTACGTCAAGTTCTACTTCATCAAGTTCATCTACAACTCCAAGGATTCCCATCAAGATGATGTGGATCCCGAAGAAGAAGAACTATAGAGTTCTTGAGGGTGACTCCGCCAACATACTTCACTCATATTCATGTTGCCAAGGACAAGTGCAAACAACTTCCACATCTTGCACTAGTTCAAGGAGTCACAAACCCTCTTGTTGGTAAGACAAGGGACAACATAACCTAATGCTTTCATGGAAATCATCATGTGTGTGCTTCACTCTATGTCTATGGATATCCTTGTTTGTTCCTTGTGGGACTAACCCATGTAGGTATTGAAAGTGTAACTCACTCCAATGGATTGCTTCAAATGATCTACATCAACAATGAGCATCCACATCTTCAACATCTACATGAAGTCATCATCGACAAAACCCAAGGTTAGTTCATCTCTCTTAAGGGGGGATATCACATCTAGGGGGAGCTTTACTCCAAGAATTGAGCTAAAGAAACTCTAATGGTGTGAACACAACAATGCTTTATGTAAAAGTGGTAACCCTACTTGTGCTTAAACGATGGGTATGACCTATGATCAAATGTTCTCATTTGACTCCTAAGTCAATATACTCATATATAGATGACCTAGTCATCGCCAATTGCTTGATAGATGCTAGAGTGATTGTGCATGCTTTGCCACATATTTCATTTTCCATTTTATTGTGTGAGCATGTTGGTTGCATACTTTTCTCATTCGAGGACATCCTTTTGTTTCTTTGATTGTTTGGATTTTCTTCTTTGGCCAAATGGATGGACAAGAACGCCTAAGAACTCGCTCTAGCTATCTATGCTTTTCTCTTCTCAAACTACATTCATGCTACATCACAAAGTTTGATCTAAGTCAAATTCAAACCCTCTGTGTGAGGAGTACTCGGAGTCCCAATTTGACATAGACTTAAAACTTCCAAAACCTCTCTGTGTATTTTGGTCTGACCGACTCCTCCATTTCGGTCACACCGAGTTCACTGGGTTGATAAAGTTTTCAATCTCGGTGCAACCGATTAGAACTTTTCGGTCTCTCCGAGTTGCAGTAACCACTTGTGATTCTATATTTCGATGCCACCGAGTTGTTCCACTCGGTCACACTGATAGTGCCAGGATATATATACCGACGGGTCAAATTTTGGAAATCTCTCCAAAACCTATTCACCCGTGCGTGTCCTGCTCTGCCGCCTCGGGTCTCTGGATCATCTACTTGTCGCCAGCGACCTCCCGCTCTGGTCTCCGCTGCCGTCAACGGAAATGCTCCCCTCCGTTGCCGCCGTAGCGAGCTCATCGCCAAGCTAGGGTATGAGCTCAACTCTTTTTCTTTCTGTTAACTCCGATTCCTAGCACAAAGGCAATGCCATGTTTCTTTCCAAGTATGAGATTGATCCATCCACAGAAATCATCCTCTAGATTAGATTTGAGTTGAAAATTTAGGGTTAGGTTTCCGTCGGACTCATCTCGGACCGACCGAATTGTAGGAATCGGTCCCACCGATTTGGCTTAGGCCAGTGCACATGTGATTTTCGGTCTGACCAAAAGTTGCAAATCAGTGTTACCGATACCAGGACTTTGTGAAACCATAGCAAACTCGGAGTCACCAAACTGTGTCTCGGTCTGACTGATTTCCACATGTTTAGACTCCAAAGTTGCTTCGGTGTCACTGAGTTTGACAAATAGGTAGCTCCGAAATGCTTCCTATAGAAAACTAAAACTAAGTTCTTAACTCATTCTTTTTGCAAAAATTCTGCACTTTGTGATGCTCATCTACCCTATCTCATCTACAACTATTCACAGGGTCAGCTCTCATGTTGTTGTGCAGAATGTCTGATCAAAGTGATAGTCATAACAAGTCATAGGAGCAGATGGACTTGAGTGAGGGCACTAGTCCCTCTGGAAGCTATGATGAAGGTAGCAGGAGCACACCAAGCAATCTGCCTAAGGCTCAGACTAGGCAGAGGAAGAAGAAAACTTCGGACTCGAGGATGAAGACTTTGAGATTGAGGAAGTCAGCTCAAAGAAGAAAGTGCTAAAGAAAGAATATGGTGATGCTGCTTCCACCAAGCCAGGACAGCACAAGAAGGCACCTGCCAGGAGATTGCCTATGTCTAAGGCCAGGGGAACAACACAAGAGACCATGACATTCACTATTGAGCAAAAATCAGGTGAACAAGGCAAGAAGAGGGTCAGGAAATCCACTGCTAGAGTGCTTGGAAATTCTTCCATGAGGAGAGACTCTTCTAGTGAGGAGGATGAAGAAGAAGAGGTTGCTGCTGAAGCACCTCCTGCTAAGTCACAGAAGCTGATGGGTGATGCCATCAAGTCTGGGGCAGCTCCTTCAAAGCCCAAGACAACCCCCCAAAGCTCCAGCTCAAGCCTCCAAGACAGCTCCAAAGAGAAGCACCAGGAACATACCAGCTGCAGAAAAGAACAAGGCCCCAGTGCCTGAAGTTGAGGAAGAAGATGCTGAAGCCCAAGTGCTTAGGAAGCTCAAACCAAAAATTCCAGACCATGATGACAATCATCCAGTGGCTGAGAATGTGAAGGAAAGAAAAGATGCAGGTCTCAGACTGTGGAGACAAGCTGATCCATATGTAGTAAGGAGAAGGACAGTTGTGGATTACAGATTCCACACCAAGGAACAACAAGATTTCTATGAAACAGTTCTACTTGACAAGAAACCCATTGTCAGTGACATGAAGTGGGTTGACAGGAAGTACACTGATGCTAATGAAGACCACTTCCCAGGAGTGCATGAGAGCTTCAAGCTCAATGGAGTTGACAAATTTGTGGGTCAGAAGTTGACCAAGTGGAATGATGAGCTCATAATGCAATTCTACTCAACAGCTCATTTTTATCCAGATGGGAAGATTGTGTGGATGACTGAGGGAACAAGATACTAGTCAATAGTGGATGAGTGGTCAAAGCTTATCAAGTCACCCAAGGAGCATGAGAAGGACATTGATGTCTATGCTGAAAAGAAGAAAGATCACAACTATATGGCAAACGTGTACAAGGAAATACCTAACAAAGCTTTGGAGACTCACAAGCTTGGGTCAGTGTACTACTTGATGTCTGGTCTGGCCACTATGAACACTATATTGAGGCACACTTTGTTGCCCAAATCAGGAGATCACAGGATGATCAAAGGCCATTCATCAATCTTCTTCAGATGTTTGATTTGTCATAGAAGTTTAAAGTCATTAGCCTAATTGTAGAGACAATCAAGAGGGCAGCTGCTGACCAGAAGAGGCCATGTGGGTATGCACCACACATTCAAATGTTGATAAATTCCAAGATGCCCAAGGGAGTTTACTTGTTGGACAAAGAGCATCTACCTTTGCAGCCAGACTTTGAGGACAACACTGTTGTCATGACAGCTGAGGATCCAACTTCCCTAGAGGCACAAGAAAAGAGACAAAAAGCCAAAGCAGAGAAAGCAACAAAGATGCCTAGTGCTGTAGAAGCTTCAAAAGTATTCCTCAAGTAAAAGCAAGACTAGCTTGGATTTCTGATTCAATCTACCTTGAGGACTGAGAAAGGACTGGCCACCCTGACTCAGAATCAGGAGAGCTTGGAGAGGATCATTGAAACCAAATTCTATGATCTTGACTTGAAGGTGACTGAGATTCAGACAGCAGTTGAAGAGCTCCAGGAAGAAGCAGGAGAGGAAGGGCAAAGCAACTACACAGGTATTCCATAGAGTGCCTAGAGGATAGAGGTCTGCAGCAGTGCTAGTGCCAGACACAAGAGCAACAACTTCAACACCTGCAGCCATAACTCCCACAGCTCTAGTTGCCCCTCCAGTGGCAACTCCACAAGCTCCAACATCTTCTGATGCTTTTGTCCTTGGAGTCATCTCAACACCTCCTTCCGAAGATCAAGCCTAGAGAGATGCATATCACTATGCATTTTCAAGCTTTTTGGTAACTTGTTGCCAAAGCGGGAGAAAGTGTATAGATCATAGGCTTCGGAGAGAGGGAGATTTGCTTCTTTTTGCTACTCATTTGCTTTGTTTGCTTGTGTGAGATACTTTATGTCTGTGTGTGTAAGATATTTTATATGATCATGTGCTTGATCATACTATGCTTAATTCTTGTGCTTGAATGGTGACATTATCTATCTCTTGTATGATCATTCACTTTGCCTTGGTGATGAGTGCTTGTTCTTATTTCTTATCATTTTGAGCGCTCCACCAAGATGTATGTGACATGGAAGAGTAACCCATGATCCTATTTATTTGTGCATTTGCATTCAAAAGCAAATCTTAAATAATGCACAAATTTAGGGGAGCTCTTACTTATCACATACTTCTCAAAGCGACAATGTATTTCATTCTTATTATCATTTGTCAAAGCTTTGATCTATATGTTAATTACCAAAAAGGGGGAGATTGAAAGTGCAACTAATCCCTGGGTGGTTTTGGTAATTCTTAACAATTAGTTCATTGAAGTAATGCTCTTTCAAGGTGATCATTTCATAAAGTTCAATGATTGGCATGGCATGGACTAGAGATGTGGACCCCTCAAAATGCTAAGAACACATATTGGCAACAAGCTCAAGACTCTACATTTTCATTTTAGTGATCCAAGACCACATTGAGTCCATAGGAAAGCCAATACTATTAAAAGGAGATGAGGTGTTGCTTAATGGCTTACTTGCTCAAAATGCTTAGTGATATGCTCCAAAACCCTCAACCACTTTCTCATTTCCACATTTGTCCTAAACCTAAAAGTTAAATTCGGCCCCACCGATTTGATCTATCCGGCGCCACCGAGTTTCATTTGACATAGCCACTAGCACAAACCCTAGTCACTTCGGTCTCAACGATAGGGATTTTGGTCTCACCGAGATGGGATTGCAAACTCCCTGTTTCCTTTTTGTAACATTTTGGTCACACAGCAATGAGCGAATCAGTCCCACCGAGTCTGCAATGCAAACTCCCTGTTTCCTTTTCGTAACACTTCAGTTCCACCGAAGTGAGCGAATCGGTCCCATCGAGTTTGCCTGACCAACTCTGTATGTGCCTATTGCTGAAATCGGTCCCACCGAATTTATGCGATCGGTCACACCGAGATTATATTATGCCCTAACCTAGCATACCTGTCTCCCCGAGATGACTATGTCTGTCCCACCAAAAAGCCTAACGTTCATATTTTGACCTAAATCGGTCTGACTGAGTTTTACCACTCGGTCTCACCGAGTTCGGGAATCTGTGTGTAACGATTAGATTTTGTGTGGAGGCTATATATACCCCTCCACCCATTCTTCATTCATGAGGAGAGCCATCAGAACGTGCCTACACTTCCAGCATTCATTTTCTGAGAGAGAACCACCTACTCATGTGTTGAGACCAAGATATCCCAATCCAACCACAAGAATCTTGATCTCTAGCCTTCCCCAAGTTGCTTTCCACTCAAATCATCTTTCCACCATAGCCAAATCTGTGTGAGAGAGTTGAGTGTTGGGGAGACTATCATTTGAAGCACAAGAGCAAGGAGTTCATCATCAACACACCATCTATTACCTTTTGGAGAATGGTGTCTCCTAGATTGGTTAGGTGTCACTTGGGAGCCTCCATCAAGATTGTGGATTTGAACCAAGGAGTTTGTAAGGGCAAGGAGATCGCCTACTTCGTGAAGATCTACCCTAGTGAGGCAAGTCTTTCATGGGCGATGGCCATGGTGGGATAGACAAGGTTGCTTCTTCGTGGACCCTTCATGGGTGGAGCCCTCCATGGACTTGGGCAACCGTTACCCTTCGTGGGTTGAAGTCTCCATCAACGTGGACGTACAATAGCACCACCTATCGGAACCACGCCAAAAATCTCCATGTCAACATTGCGTTTGCTCCCTCCAAACTCCTCCCATTTACTTTCTTGCAAGTTGCATGCTTTACTTTCTGCTGCCCATATACTCTTTGCATGCTTGCTTGAATTGTATTGAGATTGCTTGACTTGTGCTAAGTTGCTAAAATCTTCCAAGAACTAAAATTGGGAGCAGGTTAATTTTTTATTTGGTCAAATAGTCTAATCACCCCCCTCTAGACATACTTTCGATCCTACAGAAGGTTATGTTCGGACACCAGAAAAGTTTCGGAGAGGGTCGGACATTTTTTGGAGTACCGAGGGGTTACCGGAACCCATCGGGTAAGTGTTGGTCCAACATGGGCCTAAGGGAGAGAGAGGGAAGCCCATGGGGGGTGGACGCACGCCCCCTCCTAGGGAGTCCGAATAGGACAAGGAGGAGGGGGCGGCGCCCCTTCCCTTTCCCTCTCCCTCTCCTTCCTATTCCCTCCGGTGAAAAAAAGGTAGAAGGGGGGTTGAATCCTACTTGGACTAGGAGTACAAGTAGGACTCCCCCATGGTGCGCCCCTCCTGGCCGCTGGCCTCTCTTCCCCCCCTCCGTTATATACATGGGCATGAGGCACCCCAAAGGCAGATCAATTGTTCTCTTTGTCGTGTGCGGTGCCCCCTCCACAGTTTACTCCTCCGGTCATAGCATCGTAGTGCTTAGGTGAAGCCCTGTGCGGATCACATCATCAACACTGTCACCACACCATCGTGCTGACAAAACTCTCCCTCGACCCTCTACTGGATCAAGAGTTCGAGGGACATCATCGAGCTGAACGTGTGCTGAACACGGAGGTGCCGTACGTTCGGTACTTGGATCGGTTGGATCGTGAAGACGTTCGACTATATCAACCACGTTAACTAACGCTTCCGCTTTCGGTCTACTAGGGTACGTGGACTCACTCTCCCCCTCTCATTGCTATGCATCTCCTAGATAGATCTTGCATGATCGTAGGAATTTTTTTGAAATTGCATGCTACGTTCCCCAACAGTGCCACCAGAGCCAGGTTTATGCATAAATGATATGCACAAGTAGAACACAAAGAGTTGTGGGCCATAATAGTCATACTGCTTACCACCAATGTCTTACTTTGATTCGGCGGTATTGTTGGATGAAGTGGCCCGGACCGACATTACATGACCGCGTTCTTGAGACTGGTTCTACCGATGTGCTTTGCACACAGGTGGCTGGCGGGTGTCTGTTTCTCCAACTTTAGTTGAATCGAGTTTGACTATGGCCGGTCCTTGTTGAAGGTTAGAACAACACACTTGATGAAAAATCATTGTGGTTTTGATGCGTAGGTAAGAATGGTTCTTGCTAGAAGCCCGTAGCAGCCACATAAAACTTGTAACAACAAAATAGAGGACGTCTAACTTGTTTTTGCAGGGCTTGTTGTGATGTGATATGGTCAAGACATGATGTGATATATATTATTGTATGAGATGATCATGTTTTGTAACAAAGTTATTAGCAACTGGCAGGAACCATATGGTTGTCGCTTTATTGTATGAAATTCAATCGCCATGTAGTTGCTTTACTTTATCACTAAGCGGCAGCGATAGTCGTAGAAGCAATAGTTGGCAAGACGACAATGATGCTACGATGGAGATCAAGGTGTCAACAGGTGACAATGGAGATCATGACGGTGCTTTGGAGATGGAGATAAAAGGCACAAGATGATGATGGTCATATCATGTCACATATTTTGATTGCATGTGATGTTTATCTTTTATGCACCTTATTTTGCTTAGTACGGTGGTACCATTATAAGATGATCCCTCACTAAATTTCAAGGTATAAGTGTTCTCCTTGAGTATGCACCGTTGCTACAGTTCGTCATGCCGAGACACCATGTGATGATCGGGTGTGATAAGCTCTACATTCACATACAATGGGTGCAGGCTAGTTTTGCACATGCAGAATACTCGGGTTAAACTTGACGAGCCTAGCATATGCAGATATGGCATTGGAACACTAGAGACCAAAAGGTAGAACGTGAATCATATAGTAGATATGATCAACATAGTGATGTTCACCATTGTAGCCTACTCCATCTCACGTGATGATCGGACATGGTTTAGTTGATTTTGATCACGTATCATTTAGATGACTGGAGGGATGTCTATCTAAGTGGGAGTTCTTAAGTAATATGATTAATTGACTTTAATTTATCATGAAACATTAGTCCTGATAGTATTTGCAAATTATGTTGTAGATCAATAGCTCGCGTTATAGCTCCCTTATGTTTTAGTATCTTCCTAGAGAAAACTAAGTTGAAAGATGATAGTAGCAATGATGCAGACTAGGTCCGTGATATGAGGTTTATCCTTATTGCTGCACAGAAGAATTATGTCCTTGATGCACCGCTAGGTGATAGACCTATTGCAGGAGCAGATGCAGACATTATGAACGTTTGGCTAGCTCTATATGATGACTACTTGATAGTTTCAGTGCACCATGCTTTACGGCTTAGAACCGGGACTTCAAAAAATGTTTTGAACCCTACGGAGCATATGAGATGTTCCAAGAGCTGGAATTAGTATTACAGACTCATGCCCGTGTTGAGAGGTATGATACCTCTGACAAGTACTTCGCCTAAGAGATGGAGGAGAATAGCTCAGCTAGTGGGCATGTGCTCAGAATGTCTGGGTACTACAATCTCTTGAATCAAGTGGGAGTTAATCTTTCAGATAAGATAGTGATTGATAGAGTTCTCTAGTCACCATCACCAATTACTGGAACTTCATGATGAACTATAATATGCAAGGGATGACAAAAGCGATTCCCGAGCTCTTCGTGATGCTGAAATCGACGAAGGTAGAAATCAAGAAAAAGCATCAAGTGTTGATGATTAAACAAGATCACTAGTTTCAAGAAAAGGGCAAAGGGAAAGAAAGGGAACTTCAAGAAGAATGGCACGCAAGTTGTCACTCCCGTGAAGAATCCCAAAGCTGGACCTAAGCCTGCAACTGAGTTCTTCTACTATAAAGGAAATGGTCATTGGAAGCGGAACTACCCCAAATATTTGGTGGATAAGAAGGATGGCAAAGTGAACAAAGGTATATTTGATATACATGTTATTGATGCGTACCTTACTAGTGCTCGTAGTAACCCCTGGGTATTTGATACTTGTTCAGTTGCTAAGATTAGTAAATCGAAACAGGAGTTGCAGAATAAATAGAGACTAGTTGAGGGTGAAGTGACGATGTATGTTGGAAGTAGTTCCAAGATTGATATGATCATCATCACACACTCCCTATACTTTCGGGATTAGTGTTGAACCTAAATAAATGTTATTTGGTGTTTGCGTTAAGCACGAATATGATTAGATAATGTTTATTGCAATACGGCTATTCATTTAAGGCAGAGAATAATTGTTATTCTGTTTACATGAATAAAACCTTCTATGGTCATACACCCAATGTTGATGGTTTATTGAATCTCGATCGTAGTGATACACATATTCATAATATTGATGCCAAAAGATGCAAAATTGATAATGGTAGCACACCATACTTGTGGCACTGCCGTTTAGGTCATACTGGTGTAAAGCGCATGAAGAAACTCCATGCTGATGGGCTTTTGGAATCACTTGATTATCACTTGATACTTGCGAACCATGCCTCATGGCAAGATGACTAAAACTCCGTTCTTCAGAAAAATGGAACAAGCTAATGACTTATTGGAAATAATACATAGAGATGTATGCGGTCCGATAAGTATTGAGGCTCGTGGCGGGTATCGTTATTTTTTGACCTTCCCAGATGATTTGAGCAGATATGAGTATATCTACTTAATGGAACACAAGTCTAAAACATTTGAAAAGTTCAAAGAATTTCAGAGTGAAGTGGAGAATCATCGTAACAAGAAAATAAAGTTTCTATGATCTAATCGTGGAGGTGAATATTTGAGTTACGAGTTTGGCCTTCATTTAAAACAATGTGGAATAGTTTCACAACTCACGCCACCTGGAACACCATAGTGTAATGGTGTGTCCGAACATCGTAACCGCACTTTATTAGATACCGTGTGATCTATGATGTCTCTTACCGATTTACCACTATTGTTTTGGGGATATGCATTAGAGACAGCTGCATTCATGTTAAACAGGGAACCGTCAAAATCCATTGAGACAACACCATATGAACTATGGTTTGGCTACAAACTTAAGCTGTCGTTCTTAAAATTTGAGGATGCGATGCTTATGTCAAAAGGCTTCAGCCTGATAAACTCGAACCCAAATTGGAGAAGTGCGTCTTCATAGGATACCCTAAGGAGACAATTGGGTACACCTTCTACCACAAGTCCGAAGGCAAGATTTTTGTTGCTAAGAACGGAACATTTCTAGAGAAGGAGTTTCTCTCGAAAGAAGCGAGTGGGAGGAAAGTAGAACTTGATGAGGTAATTGTACCTCCTCTCAATTTGGAAAGTAGCTCATCCGATAAATTTGTTCCCGTGATGCCTGCACCAACTAGAGAGGAAGCTAAAGATAAATATCATGAAACTACAGATCAAGTTGCTACAGAACCTCGTAGGTCTGGCAGAGCACGATCCACACCAGATTGCTACGGTAATCCTATTCTGGAGATCATGTTACTTGACCATGATGAACCTACAAACTATGAAGAAGCTATGATGAGACCAGATTCCGATAAATGGCTTGAGGCCATGAAATCTGAGATAGGATCCATGTATGAGAACAAAGTGTCGACTTTGGTGGATCAGCCCGATGATCGGCAACCCATAGAGAATAAATGGATCTTCAAGAAGAAGACTGGCGCAGATGGTAATGGTACTGTCTATAAAGCTCGACTTGTTGCAAAGGGTTTTTCGACAAGTTCAAGGAGTTGACTACGATGAGACGTTCTCACCCGTAGCGATGCTTAAGTCTGTCCGAATCATGTTAGCAATTGTCGCATTTTATGATTATGAAATCTGGCAAATGGATGTCAAAACTGCATTCCTTAATGGATTTCTTAAAAAAGAGTTGTATATGATGCAACCAAATGGTTTTGTCGATCCTAAAGGTGCTAATAAAGTGTGCAAGCTTGTCACGCCCAATATGCGACCCTATCCTAAAGGAACTCGAAGGTCCCACCAAGGATAGACCCGCATATTGAAACGCTTTTGCAAGGTGGATATCATTACATCAACATTACATAATAGATGGGGATACATACCTAAGGCATACAATGCCACACGAATACAACATCACCACAATACATAAGAGCATCACCCGACTACGGATGAAACACAAATAGAAACTCAAACGACATCCACCCTGCTAGCCCAGGCTGCCGACCTGGAACCTATCCCCTGATCGAAGAAGAAGAAGAAGCAGAACTCCAAAACAAGCAAACATCGCTCTCGCGTCATGATCATCGCATAACCTGTACCTGCAACTGTTGTTGTAGTAATCTATGAGCCACGAGGACTCAGCAATCCCATTACCATGGGTATCAAGACTAGCAAAGCTTAAAGGGAATGGAAGGGGTAAAGTGGTGAGGCTGCAGCAGCGACTAAGCATGATCTGGTGGCTAACATACGCAAATAAGAGCGAGAAGAGAGCAAAAGGAACGGTCGTGAAGCTAGCAATGATCAAGAAGTGATCCTGAACTCCTACTTACGTCAAACATAACCCAAAGACCGTGTTCACTTCCCGGACTCCGCCGAAAAGAGACCATCACGGCTACACACACGGTTGATGCGTTTTAATTCGGATCAGGTGTCAAGTTATCTACAACCGGACATTAACAAATTCCCATCTGCCTATAACCGCATGCACGGCTTTCGAAAGATTATACCCTGCAGGGGTGTCCCAACTTAGCCCATGATAAGCTCTCGCGATCAACGAAGGATATACCTTCTCCCAGGAAGACCCGATCAGACTCGAAATCCCGGTTTACAAGACATTTCGACAATGGTAAAACAAGACCAGCAAAGCCTCCCGATGCGCCGACAAATCCCGATACGAGCTGCACATATCTCGTTCTCAGGGCAACACCGGATGAGACTAGCTACGAGTAAAACCAACCCTCAAGTTGCCCCGAGGTGGCCCCGCAGGCAGCTCAGTTCGGACCAACACTTAGACAAGCACTGGCCCAGAGGGGCTAAAATAAAGATGACCCTCGGGTTGGCCGACCCAAGGGAAGGGTATAGGTGATGGTGAGGCAAAAGGTAAAACCAAGGTTGGGCCTTGCTGGAGGAGTTTTATTCAAAGCGAACTGTCAAGGGGGTCCCATAAATCACCCGACCGCGTAAGGAATGCAAAATCCGGGAACATAACACCGGTATGACGGAAACTAGGGCGGCAAGAGTGTAACAAAACACCTGGCATAAGGCCGAGTCTTCCACCCTTTACCAAGTATATAGATGCATTAATTAAATAAGAGATATTGTGATATCCCAACCAAAATCCTGTCCACCATGGAGAAATCTTCAACTTCACCTGCAACTAACAACGCTATAAGAGGGGCTGAGCAAAGCGGTAACATAGCCAAGCAATGGTTTGCTAGGAATAGTGTCAAAGGTTAGAGGTTCATGGCAATTTGGGAGGCTTGATGAGCAAAAGATAGGTAACGCAGCAAAGCGATAGAACGAAGCAACTAGCATAGCAATGATAGTAGTGAGATCCAGGGTAGCGGTCATCTTTCTTGAAATCCCGCAAGGAAGAAGAACGAGTCCATGAAGAAGACGAACGGATGAAACCGAACCAAGCGTAGACGAACGAATCCTCACGATCGCAACGAAACAGGAACTATCGAGAAGAAACACACAACATAGTAAACACACCACACATGAACAAGGCATGATGCACAACAATCATGATGCATGGCAAGACTACGTGAAGCTACTCATGGCAAGAGATGATGCAAACAAGAGCACCACATCAAGGCAAGTTTAAATGAGGCCGGGAACAACATATAACAATTTTGGTAAGTCCTCATATGCATATTTCGAAATTGGTCCAGATCTGAATAAACCTTATGTTCAAGTTGTTCAACAGCAAGTTAAGATGCAACAAGATGATCTACACGAAACTCTAGTCAAGTTACATATGAAGTTCATTTAGTTTGGAGCTACGGCTTAGAAGATATGAGCAAAACAAGTTAAACATGGCATTGATGCAAAATGCACCCAAACATCAAGCAAACACACCAAAACAAGGATGCAACATGATAATATGAAACTACATGCAATTCTAAGCAAGTTTCATATAGAGCACACTCAAAACGGAGCAACGGTCCAACACACACACATGAAACAAGTTTAAAGCAACAATCTGTTCAAAACAACAACTAGGCATATTGCAAGCATCAAAACAACATGCTACATCATCTCAACAAGAAAACAAAAGGCATGGGCATGATGTACAGGTAAAGCACAACAAAATATGAACACTGAGCTATCTCCAGAAATCACTAGAACATGCTCAAACACACATGGTAAGATTGCAAGTAATAACAATTCAGACTTTGCAGAAAATAACATCAGGTTGCAATATTTAGAGCTATCAAACAACATGTTACAGGAACTTATCATGGCAAACAAAGGCATGGCATGAATCTACTAAATGCATAGAACAAGAGTCCCTTACTAACCATGAGCCAAAAAGGATCAGAAAATATGATGGCACCCATGTAAACATAGCAAGTTATAATACAGATTCAAACATGGCAGAAACAAAATTATGAAGACATGTTGGTGAGCTTGTGCAACTCACTACAGAGCAAAACATGGCATGGCAAGGCAACCAACAGTAAGAAGACATGTTTGTGAAGCTAAATATGACAATAACAAGCCCATAGCATGCAAGGATCAACTACAACAACCTTGGCAAAATTGAATAACATGTAAACAATCTGCCAGGAAACATTTTGAAGCAAAAGTAGAGCACGAAAATGACATGCTAGACTACTCCATAATTGCAAACAAGGGCACGAATTGATAGACAATAACCATATGTTCAAAACACCCTTACTGAAGTATCTCAAAATATGCATGGATCTCTCTGTAGCATCATGTTTACATGGCATCAAAATAACAGCAGAACAGGGTCTGAAATCAGCAATATCACGAAGCCTAGTTTACATGCTTGTGCTAGTCACCACATTGATCACAAAAATACATGGTAAGCACCTCTGTAAAGAAGACATGGCATAGATCAAAACACATGTAGACATCAACCTCATAGGATGCACACATCAATCATGGCAAAAATGACAAAAGTGCATGTTCTGTTAACAGACAGTAGACAACATCATGAAGCACCCTTACAACGATGATTCAGTCATCAAGATGAGCTCAAATCAAAATGATGCAATGGAATAAAATGATGTACTCGTTGAGACAAACAATTTGACATATTACACGCACGAAACGGACCAGTATGCAGCAAGTTATGATATGTTGAACAGGGCATGAAAATAATATAATTTCGTGACAGCAGATTTCTGGGAAAAAAAAGGGAGGCGCAAGATCACTAAATTGCGCACGGGGCGAGGGTTTGTGGGCGGCTCACCATGGGCTCGGTCCAGGTCAGAGGAGGAGCGGGGGAGGCCGCCGGGCCTACGGGGCCGGGGGAGGAGGCCCACCCAGTCGGCTGTGCTGGAGGCACGTCGTCCTCCTCCTGATCCCGCCTGGATCGGGGAAGGAGAGGCGGCGCGACTGAGCCACGGCGGGGCGGTGGCTTGCGGGCGAGGGAGGGTCGGAGGGGAACGGGGCCCTCCAGATCCGGGCGGCGGACGGCGAGCTGGGACACCGGCGGCGGAGGCTGGAGCGGGGCGCGGGAGGCCGGGAGACGCGGGGCGAAGGACCGGCCTCTGGCGAAGTCGGCGGGGAGGTGCTCTGGCGCGACAACCGAGGCGCGGGCGGCGCGCGGCAACGAAGAAGCCGAGGTCGCTGGCGGCGGTGGAGACACGGGGCGGCGGGCGCGGGAGCTCGGCCCGGGCGGCGGCGGAGACCGGGCTCGCGCGGGCCCCGGATGGGCCAGCGCGGCGGGGAGTGGGCATGGGGCATGGTGGGGACGCGTGGAGGGAGCTGGTTGGCTAGAGGGGCGATAGGTGGCGGCGCGGCGAGTGGGGCGGCGACACTTGGCGGTGGAGGGCTGGCTTGGCGCTGAAATTGAGGAGGGAGGAGGCTGGCGGCTGCGGGATCCCGAGGGGGAGGCTAGAGGTAGGTGGAGGGGCTAGGGATGCCAAATTTGGAAGGGGATGTCCATATATAGGCAGGGATGGCTAGGGTTTGGGTTTAGGGGGGTTTTGAGGCCGTTTCGGAGCCTCCGATCACGATCCGACGATCAGGAACGGAGGGGGGGGGGTTTAGGTGGGCTGAGAAGAGGGGTTGGGCTAAGTGGAGAGAAGAGAGAGAGAGGCCCGGCGGCAGTTTTGAAGACCGAAACATCCGACGAAGGTACCGACAACGGTACCGCTATATTTAACGGTTGGGCTGCAAAGAGAGAGAGGAGCTTTACGGTTACCCGGTTAACCGTTGGAGTACCAAACGACCTCCAAATGGCACGAAACTTGACAGGCGGTCTACCGGTGCTATACCAAGGCCGCTTGGCAAACCTCGGGCCATTCCGAGAAAGTTTAACACCCGCACACAACAGGAGACAAAAGGGGAATGCCGGAGGACATAGGAGTGCCGGATTGCAAAACGGACAACGGGGAAAATGCTCGGATGCATGAGACGAACACGTATGCAAAATGATATGCACATGATGACATGATAAAATGCAACACGCAAGCAATTGACATGGCAACGATAGCAAATAACTGGCGGACACCTGGCGCATCGAATCTGGGGCATTACAACACTCCTCCACTAACAAGAGATATCGTCCCGAGATCTTAGGACCGAGACAGAAGAGAAAAGGGATGAGGTGAAGCACGAACTCAAGAGAAGGAGCAAAGAATCGAGAGAACTCGAGAAGAAGAGAGGAACGACGAGAATGACGAGAATCGAAAGCTCACGGAATCAGATAGACTATGAAACCACTCCGGTTCGAACGAGATAAGAAACGAATAATACTAAAAGGATTTAGGCAGCACTCCGGCTGAACAAGGAAAGAATAGAACACGAACTTCACAAGATGGAATGACACTTGATGAATACATGACACAAAACCTCCGGAAGAATTGAAAGAATGGAATGAAATGAACTTAGAAGGAGGGGTTGTACGAAGTTGTTGAGGAAATCAACAACGAAAGAATAAGCATGTTGTGGACTTATGGATAACATCTCAAAATCATAAGGTGATAACCGGCCACAAATGGAAAAGGTAGAATAGCTGAGAGGAATAAAGAAATGCAAAACTCCACTTCAGAAGAAATTGAAGAATTAATTGCACTTCGAGATGCGAGAAGCAACGAATACTTGAACTCCACTGACAAAATCTTGAAGAACTCTTGAAAAATGAATTAAATCATGAAGAACCACCATGAAGAACTCCGATGACAAAAGGATGACGAGATAAAATGAAGGATGAAAGAATAATATGAGCCTTGCGCTGATTTAGATGGAGGTTCCGACGAAATGACCGAGGAAATTTGGACTCCGGAAAAGAAAAAGATGAAAACACTTGGAACTAGAATTTATTCATTAAGAACAAACTCCGAAGAAAAGGATTGAATCACCTCGAGGAAATAAGAATAAGATTTATTGTATGCTTATCCTTCATCAAATTAAATTGATGACAAGCAATGGATTTTTCATACTACTTATTCTTCTTGAAAAGGATTAATGGGGAACCATAGCACAAAACTTGAGAAATTCTTCATGAACCACCGGGAAGAATTAGAAGAACCAATAAGCTAGAGGGGATTTAGATGCACGAGGACAAAGAGATCATGAGCTGATTAAAGAACACTTGAAGGAAGCATCGGAATAATAGAGAACGATAACTGGAACGATGGCCTCCGGATGATCGAGACGGAAAACAACTCCTGAAATACTCCGGATGGATGAAAAGAATATCTGACAAACTGAAATAATTTAGAGGGTAACAAGAAGCTAGAACCACGAATCTTCGAGAGAACGGGCAAGATTTAGAGGAAAGACTCTTCTTCGGTCTTCAACTGATGACGGGAAAAACACCACCAAAATTACTGAGATACTCCGAGAGAATGAAAAACAGGAAGTGTTGAACCAAAGATGAAAAGAATTTGAAAGCGAACTTGGAGATGGCATCTGACTGATGAAATTCATTCTTACGTCAAACTTTGAAAAGAATTTGGGAATAACTCCGGGGAAATTTGAAGAGTCAGGTAAGATCCTGGGAAAAGACCTGTGGGTTAGGGCCCACTAAAAGAAACACCATTGAAAATGGATGTTGAAGAGGCAGATGATGCACCGGAATGATTGAAATATTTGACTGAGGTGACAACCTCAAATTAATTGGAACACAGACGAATCTCCTGAGATGTCTTGAACACTCTGGAAGGATAAACTGGCGAAAGACGAACGAGAAGGGAAAACACTTGATCCAAGGAAAAGAATGTGATCAACTCGAAAAACTTGAATTGAGTCCACCAGAGAAGAAAAGAGATGAAGAATGTCCGCCGAGACGAGAATTCACCGGTTGAGATAATTGAGTGAACCTGAAGAGGCTCCGCACGAATGGAATTGATGCTCGACAGACACTCAAACTCCGGGAATAAAAGGGTGGGACGGCGGGAAAACAAATGAAACTTGGAAGGGGAAACCGACGAATAACTTAAAGAGAAGACATCGGTTGAAAGAAAGCAAAGGCTTCACACAAGTAGGATGGATACTCGATTACGGACTCCGGTTCCGAGAAGAAGAAGGGTGGGCGGGTGGGAAAGAAAACAACTGAGGATTGAACTCAAAGCTGAAGAGGCTCGAGTCAGCTTGACGAGAAATGCACCGGATCAAAAGAGCTGAGAACCAACGATCAAAAAACCAACTGCGTGATCCTAAAGAAAATTTGAAGGGGAAGAGAAGTAATTCAAAACACCTACGTCAAGATTTCTCACCAGAGCGACGAAGGGTCTAAGGAGTAAAAAGAATTCCTACTCTCCGATATAACTAGACTCCGAAAACAGTTTTCTTCTAGACTCAACAACAACCAAACTACACGATCAATCAAGGGGGCTCCTAGGGTTGGTCGAGGCTCTGATACCAACTTGTCACGCCCAATATGCGACCCTATCCTAAAGGAACTCAAAGGTCCCACCAAGGATAGACCCGCATATTGAAACGCTTTTGCAAGGTGGATATCATTACATCAACATTACATAATAGATGGGGATACATACATAAGGCATACAATGCCACACGAATACAACATCACACAATACATAAGAGCATCACCCGACTACGGATGAAACACAAATAGAAACTCAAACGACATCCACCCTGCTAGCCCAGGCTGCCGACCTGGAACCTATCCCCTGATCAAAGAAGAAGCAGAAGAAGAACTCCAAACAAGCAAACATCGCTCTCGCGTCATGATCATCGCATAACCTGTACCTGCAACTGTTGTTGTAGTAATCTGTGAGCCACGAGGACTCAGCAATCCCATTACCATGGGTATCAAGACTAGCAAAGCTTAAAGGGAATGGAAGGGGTAAAGTGGTGAGGCTGCAGCAGCGACTAAGCATGATATGGTGGCTAACATACGCAAATAAGAGCGAGAAGAGAGCAAAGGAACGGTCGTGAAGCTAGCAATGATCAAGAAGTGATCCTGAACTCCTACTTACGTCAAACATAACCCAAAGACCGTGTTCACTTCCCGGACTCCGCCGAAAAGAGACCATCACGGCTACACACACGGTTGATGCGTTTTAATTCGGATCTGGTGTCAAGTTATCTACAACCGGACATTAACAAATTCCCATCTGCCTATAACCGCAGGCACGGCTTTCGAAAGATTATACCCTGCAGGGGTGTCCCAACTTAGCCCATGATAAGCTCTCGCGATCAACGAAGGATATACCTTCTCCCAGGAAGACCCGATCAGACTCGGAATCCCGGTTTACAAGACATTTCGACAATGGTAAAACAAGACCAGCAAAGCCTCCCGATGCGCCGACAAATCCCGATACGAGCTGCACATATCTCGTTCTCAGGGCAACACCGGATGAGACTAGCTACGAGTAAAACCAACCCTCAAGTTGCCCCGAGGTGGCCCCGCAGGCAGCTCAGTTCGGACCAACACTTAGACAAGCACTGGCCCGGAGGGGGCTAAAATAAAGATGACCCTCGGGTTGGCCGACCCAAGGGAAGGGTATAGGTGGATGGTGAGGCAAAAGGTAAAACCAAGGTTGGGCCTTGCTGGAGGAGTTTTATTCAAAGCGAACTGTCAAGGGGGTCCCATAAATCACCCGACCGCGTAAGGAATGCAAAATCCGGGAACATAACACCGGTATGACGGAAACTAGGGCGGCAAGAGTGTAACAAAACACCTGGCATAAGGCCGAGTCTTCCACCCTTTACCAAGTATATAGATGCATTAATTAAATAAGAGATATTGTGATATCCCAACCAAAATCCTGTCCACCATGGAGAAATCTTCAACTTCACCTGCAACTAACAACGCTATAAGAGGGGCTGAGCAAAGCGGTAACATAGCCAAGCAATGGTTTTCTAGGAATAGTGTCAAAGGTTAGAGGTTCATGGCAATTTGGGAGGCTTGATGAGCAAAAGATAGGTAACGCAGCAAAGCGATAGAACGAAGCAACTAGCATAGCAATGATAGTAGTGAGATCCAGGGTAGCGGTCATCTTTCTTGAAATCCCGCAAGGAAGAAGAACGAGTCCATGAAGAAGACGAACGGATGAAACCGAACCAAGCGTAGACGAACGAATCCTCACGATCGCAACGAAACAGGAACTATCGAGAAGAAACACACAACATAGTAAACACACCACACATGAACAAGGCATGATGCACAACAATCATGATGCATGGCAAGACTACGTGAAGCTACTCATGGCAAGAGATGATGCAAACAAGAGCACCACATCAAGGCAAGTTTAAATGAGGCCGGGAACAACATATAACAATTTCGGTAAGTCCTCATATGCATATTTCGAAATTGGTCCAGATCTGAATAAACCTTATGTTCAAGTTGTTCAACAGCAAGTTAAGATGCAACAAGATGATCTACACGAAACTCTAGTCAAGTTACATATGAAGTTCATTTAGTTTGGAGCTACGGCTTAGAAGATATGAGCAAAACAAGTTAAACATGTCATTGATGCAAAATGCACCCAAACATCAAGCAAACACACCAAAACAAGGATGCAACATGATAATATGAAACTACATGCAATTCTAAGCAAGTTTCATATAGAGCACACTCAAAACGGAGCAACGGTCCAACACATACACATGAAACAAGTTTAAAGCAACAATCTGTTCAAAACAACAACTAGGCATATTGCAAGCATCAAAACAACATGCTACATCATCTCAACAAGAAAACAAAAGGCATGGGCATGATGTACAGGTAAAGCACAACAAAATATGAACACTGAGCTATCTCCAGAAATCACTAGAACATGCTCAAACACACATGGTAAGATTGCAAGTAATAACAATTCAGACTTTGCAGAAAATAACATCAGGTTGCAATATTTAGAGCTATCAAACAACATGTTACAGGAACTTATCATGGCAAACAAAGGCATGGCATGAATCTACTAAATGCATAGAACAAGAGTCCCTTACTAACCATGAGCCAAAAAGGATCAGAAAAATATGATGGCACCCATGTAAACATAGCAAGTTATAATACAGATTCAAACATGGCAGAAACAGAATTATGAAGACATGTTGGTGAGCTTGTGCAACTCACTACAGAGCAAAACATGGCATGGCAAGGCAACCAACAGTAAGAAGACATGTTTGTGAAGCTAAATATGACAATAACAAGCCCATAGCATGCAAGGATCAACTACAACAACCTTGGCAAAATTGAATGACATGTAAACAATCTGCCAGGAAACATTTTGAAGCAAAAGTAGAGCACGAAAATGACATGCTAGACTACTCCATAATTGCAAACAAGGGCACGAATGGATAGACAATAACCATATGTTCAAAACACCCTTACTGAAGTATCTCAAAATATGCATGGATCTCTCTGTAGCATCATGTTTACATGGCATCAAAATAACAGCAGAACAGGGTCTGAAATCAGCAATATCACGAAGCCTAGTTTACATGCTTGTGCTAGTCACCACATTGATCACAAAAATACATGGTAAGCACCTCTGTAAAGAAGACATGGCATAGATCAAAACACATGTAGACATCAACCTCATAGGATGCACACATCAATCATGGCAAAAATGACAAAAGTGCATGTTCTGTTAACAGACAGTAGACAACATCATGAAGCACCCTTACAACGATGATTCAGTCATCAAGATGAGCTCAAATCAAAATGATGCAATGGAATAAAATGATGTACTCGTTGAGACAAACAATTTGACATATTACACGCACGAAACGGACCAGTATGCAGCAAGTTATGATATGTTGAACAGGGCATGAAAATAATATAATTTCGTGACAGCAGATTTCTTGGAAAAAAAAAGGGAGGCGCAAGATCACTAAATTGCGCACGGGGCGAGGGTTTGTGGGCGGCTCACCATGGGCTCGGTCCAGGTCAGAGGAGGAGCGGGCTGGGGAGGCCGCCGGGCCTACGGGGCCGGGGGAGGAGGCCCACCCAGTCGGCTGTGCTGGAGGCACGTCGTCCTCCTCCTGATCCCGCCTGGATCGGGGAAGGAGAGGCGGCGCGACTGAGCCACGGCGGGGCGGTGGCTTGCGGGCGAGGGAGGGTCGGAGGGGAACGGGGCCCTCCAGATCCGGGCGGCGGACGGCGAGCTGGGACACCGGCGGCGGAGGCTGGAGCGGGGCGCGGGAGGCCGGGAGACGCGGGGCGAAGGACGCGGCCTCTGGCGAAGTCGGCGGGGAGGTGCTCCGGCGCGACAACCGAGGGCGGCGGGCGGCGCGGCAACGAAGAAGCCGAGGTCGCTGGCGGCGGTGGAGACACGGGGCGGCGGGCGCGGGAGCTCGGCCCGGGCGGCGGCGGAGACCGGGCTCGCGCGGGCCCCGGATGGGCCAGCGGCGGCGGGGAGTGGGCATGGGGCATGGTGGGGACGCGTGGAGGGAGCTGGTTGGCTAGAGGGGCGATAGGTGGCGGCGCGGCGAGTGGGGCGGCAACACTTGGCGGTGGAGGGCTGGCTTGGCGCTGAAATTGAGGAGGGAGGAGGCTGGCGGCTGCGGGGATCCCGAGGGGGAGGCTAGAGGTAGGTGGAGGGGCTAGGGATGCCAAATTTGGAAGGGGGATGTCCATATATAGGCAGGGATGGCTAGGGTTTGGGTTTAGGGGGGTTTTGAGGCCGTTTCGGAGCCTCCGATCACGATCCGACGATCAGGAACGGAGGGGGGGGGGGTTAGGTGGGCTGAGAAGAGGGGTTGGGCTAAGTGGAGAGAAGAGAGAGAGAGGCCCGGCGGCAGTTTTGAAGACCGAAACATCCGACGAAGGTACCGACAACGGTACCGCTATATTTAACGGTTGGGCTGCAAAGAGAGAGGAGCTTTATGGTTACCCGGTTAACCGTTGGAGTACCAAACGACCTCCAAATGGCACGAAACTTGACAGGCGGTCTACCGGTGCTATACCAAGGCCGCTTGGCAAACCTCGGGCCATTCCGAGAAAGTTTAACACCCGCACACAACAGGAGACAAAAGGGGAATGCCGGAGGACATAGGAGTGCCGGATTGCAAAACGGACAACGGGGAAAATGCTCGGATGCATGAGACGAACACGTATGCAAAATGATATGCACATGATGACATGATAAAATGCAACACGCAAGCAATTGACATGGCAACGATAGCAAATAACTGGCGGACACCTGGCGCATCGAATCTGGGGCATTACAACACTCCTCCACTAACAAGAGATATCGTCCCGAGATCTTAGGACCGAGACGGAAGAGAAAAGGGATGAGGTGAAGCACGAACTCAAGAGAAGGAGCAAAGAATCGAGAGAACTCGAGAAGAAGAGAGGAACGACGAGAATGACGAGAATCGAAAGCTCACGGAATCAGATAGACTATGAAACCACTCCGGTTCGAACGAGATAAGAAACGAATAATACTAAAAGGATTTAGGCAGCACTCCGGCTGAACAAGGAAAGAATAGAACACGAACTTCACAAGATGGAATGACACTTGATGAATACATGACACAAAACCTCCGGAAGAATTGAAAGAATGGAATGAAATGAACTTAGAAGGAGGGGTTGTACGAAGTTGTTGAGGAAATCAACAACGAAAGAATAAGCATGTTGTGGACTTATGGATAACATCTCAAAATCATAAGGTGATAACCGGCCACAAATGGAAAAGGTAGAATAGCTGAGAGGAATAAAGAAATGCAAAACTCCACTTCAGAAGAAATTGAAGAATTAATTGCACTTCGAGATGCGAGAAGCAACGAATACTTGAACTCCACTGACAAAATCTTGAAGAACTCTTGAAAAATGAATTAAATCATGAAGAACCACCATGAAGAACTCCGATGACAAAAGGATGACGAGATAAAATGAAGGATGAAAGAATAATATGAGCCTTGCGCTGATTTAGATGGAGGTTCCGACGAAATGACCGAGGAAATTTGGACTCCGGAAAAGAAAAAGATGAAAACACTTGGAACTAGAATTTATTCATTAAGAACAAACTCCGAAGAAAAGGATTGAATCACCTCGAGGAAATAAGAATAAGATTTATTGTATGCTTATCCTTCATCAAATTAAATTGATGACAAGCAATGGATTTTTCATACTACTTATTCTTCTTGAAAAGGATTAATGGGGAACCATAGCACAAAACTTGAGAAATTCTTCATGAACCACCGGGAAGAATTAGAAGAACCAATAAGCTAGAGGGGATTTAGATGCACGAGGACAAAGAGATCATGAGCTGATTAAAGAACACTTGAAGGAAGCATCGGAATAATAGAGAACGATAACTGGAACGATGGCCTCCGGATGATCGAGACGGAAAACAACTCCTGAAATACTCCGGATGGATGAAAAGAATATCTGACAAACTGAAATAATTTAGAGGGTAACAAGAAGCTAGAACCACGAATCTTCGAGAGAACGGGCAAGATTTAGAGGAAAGACTCTTCTTCGGTCTTCAACTGATGACGGGAAAAACACCACCAAAATTACTGAGATACTCCGAGAGAATGAAAAACAAGAAGTGTTGAACCAAAGATGAAAAGAATTTGAAAGCGAACTTGGAGATGGCATCTGACTGATGAAATTCATTCTTACGTCAAACTTTGAAAAGAATTTGGGAATAACTCCGGGGAAATTTGAAGAGTCAGGTAAGATCCTGGGAAAAGACCTGTGGGTTAGGGCCCACTAAAAGAAACACCATTGAAAAGGGATGTTGAAGAGGCAGATGATGCACCGGAATGATTGAAATATTTGACTGAGGTGACAACCTCAAATTAATTGGAACACAGACGAATCTCCTGAGATGTCTTGAACACTCTGGAAGGATAAACTGGCGAAAGACGAACGAGAAGGGAAAACACTTGATCCAAGGAAAAGAATGTGATCAACTCGAAAAACTTGAATTGAGTCCACCAGAGAAGAAAAGAGATGAAGAATGTCCGCCGAGACGAGAATTCACCGGTTGAGATAATTGAGGGAACCTGAAGAGGCTCCGTACGAATGGAATTGATGCTCGACAGACACTCAAACTCCGGGAATAAAAGGGTGGGACGGCGGGAAAACAAATGAAACTTGGAAGGGGAAACCGACGAATAACTTAAAGAGAAGACATCGGTTGAAAGAAAGCAAAGGCTTCACACAAGTAGGATGGATACTCGATTACGGACTCCGGTTCCGAGAAGAAGAAGGGTGGGCGGGTGGGAAAGAAAACAACTGAGGATTGAACTCAAAGCTGAAGAGGCTCGAGTCAGCTTGACGAGAAATGCACCGGATCAAAAGAGCTGAGAACCAACGATCAAAAAACCAACTGCGTGATCCTAAAGAAAATTTGAAGGGGAAGAGAAGTAATTCAAAACACCTACGTCAAGATTCTCACCAGAGCGACGAAGGGTCTAAGGAGTAAAAAGAATTCCTACTCTCCGATATAACTAGACTCCAAAAACAGTTTTCTTCTAGACTCAACAACAACCAAACTACACGATCAATCAAGGGGGCTCCTAGGGTTGGTCGAGGCTCTGATACCAACTTGTCACGCCCAATATGCGACCCTATCCTAAAGGAACTCAAAGGTCCCACCAAGGATAGACTCGCATATTGAAACGCTTTTGCAAGGTGGATATCATTACATCAACATTACATAATAGATGGGGATACATACATAAGGCATACAATGCCACACGAATACAACATCACCACAATACATAAGAGCATCACCCGACTACGGATGAAACACAAATAGAAACTCAAATGACATCCACCCTGCTAGCCCAGGCTGCCGACCTGGAACCTATCCCCTGATCAAAGAAGAAGCAGAAGCAGAACTCCAAAACAAGCAAACATCGCTCTCGCATCATGATCATCGCATAACCTGTACCTACAACTGTTGTTGTAGTAATCTGTGAGCCACGAGGACTCAGCAATCCCATTACCATGGGTATCAAGACTAGCAAAGCTTAAAGGGAATGGAAGGGGTAAAGTGGTGAGGCTGCAGCAGCGACTAAGCATGATCTGGTGGCTAACATACGCAAATAAGAGCGAGAAGAGAGCAAAAGGAACGGTCGTGAAGCTAGCAATGATCAAGAAGTGATCCTGAACTCCTACTTACGTCAAACATAACCCAAAGACCGTGTGCACTTCCCGGACTCTGCCGAAAATAGACCATCACGGCTACACACGCGGTTGATGCGTTTTAATTCGGATCAGGTGTCAAGTTATCTAGAACCGGACATTAACAAATTCCCATCTGCCTATAACCACAGGCACGGCTTTCGAAAGATTATACCCTCCAGGGGTGTCCCAACTTAGCCCATGATAAGCTCTCGCGATCAACGAAGGATATACCTTCTCCCAGGAAGACCCTATCAGACTCGGAATCTCGGTTTACAAGACATTTCGACAATGGTAAAACAAGACCAGCAAAGCCGCCCGATGCACCGACAAATCCCGATAGGAGCTGCACATATCTCGTTCTTAGGGCAACACCGGATGAGACTAGCTACGAGTAAAACCAACCCTCAAGTTGCCCCGAGGTGGCCCCGCAGGCAGCTCAGTTCGGACCAACACTTAGACAAGCACTGGCCCGGGGGGGCTAAAATAAAGATGACCCTCGGGTTGGCCGACCCAAGGGAAGGGTATAGGTGGTGATGAGGCAAAAGGTAAAACCAAGGTTGGGCCTTGCTAGAGGAGTTTTATTCAAAGCAAACTGTCAAGGGGGTCCCATAAATCACCCGACCGCGTAAGGAACGCAAAATCCGGGAACATAACACCAGTATGACGGAAACTAGGGTGGCAAGAGTGTAACAAAACACCTGGCATAAGGCCAAGTCTTCCACCCTTTACCAAGTGTATAGATGCATTAATTAAATAAGAGATATTGTGATATCCCAACCAAAATCCTGTTCACCATGGAGAAATCTTCAACTTCACCTGCAACTAACAACGCTATAAGAGGGGCTGAGCAAAGCGGTAACATAGCCAAGCAATGGTTTGCTAGGAATAGTGTCAAAGGTTAGAGGTTCATGGCAATTTGGGAGGCTTGATGAGCAAAAGATAGGTAACGCAGCAAAGCGATAGAACGAAGCAACTAGCATAGCAATGATAGTAGTGAGATCCAGGGTAGCGGTCATCTTGCCTGAAATCCCGCAAGGAAGAGGAACGAGTCCATGAAGAAGACGAACTGATGAAGCCGAACCAAGCGTAGACGAACGAATCCTCACGATCGCAACGAAACAGGAACTATCGAGAAGAAACACACAACATAGTAAACACACCACACATGAGGCATGATGCACAACAAGCATGATGCATGGCAAGACTACATGAAGCTACTCATGGCAAGAGATGATGCAAACAAGAGCACCACATCAAGGCAAGTTTAAATGAGGCCGGGAACAACATATAACAATTTTGGTAAGTCCTCATATGCATATTTCGAAATTGGTCCAGATCTGAATAAACCTTATGTTCAAGTTGTTAAACAGCAAATTAAGATGCAACAAGATGATCTACACGAAATTCTAGTCAAGTTACATATGAAGTTCATTTAGTTTGGAGCTACGGCCTAGAAGATATGAGCAAAACAAGTTAAACATGACATTGATGCAAAATGCACCCAAACATCAAGCAAACACACCAAAACAAGGATGCAACATGATAATATGAAACTACATGCAATTCTAAGCAAGTTTCATATAGAGCACACTCAAAACGGAGCAATGGTCCAACACACACACATGAAACAAGTTTAAAGCAACAATCTGTCCAAAAAAGCAACTTGGCATATTTCAAGCATCAAAACAACATGCTACAACATCTCAAAAAGAAAACAAAAGGCATGGACATGATGTACAGGTAAATCACAACAAAACATGAACACTGAGCTATCTCCAGAAATCACTAGAACATGCTCAAACACACATGGTAAGATTGCAAGTAATAACAATTCAGACTTTGCAGAAAATAACATCAGGTTGCAATGTTTAGAGCTATCAAACAACATGTTACAGGAACTTATCATGACAAACAAAGGCATGGCATGAATCTAATAAATGCATAGAACAAGAGTCCCTTACTGACCATGAGCCAAAAAGGATCAGAAAATATGATGGCACCCATGTGAACATAGCAAGTTATAATACAGATTCAAACATGGCAGAAACAGAATTATGAAGGCATGTTGGTGAGCTTGTGCAACTCACTACAGAGCAAAACATGGCATGGCAAGGCAACCAACAGTAAGAAGACATCTTTGTGAAGCTAAGTATGGAAATAACAAGTCCATAGCATGCAAGGATCAACTACAACAACCTTGGCAAAATTGAATGACATGTAAACAATCTGCCAGGAAACATTTTGAAGCAAAAGTAGAGCACGAAAATGACATGCTAGACTACTCCATAATTGCAAACAAGGGCACGAATGGATATACAATAACCATATGTTCAAAACACCCTTACTGAAGTATCTCAAAATATGCATGGATCTCTCTGTAGCATCATGTTTACATGGCATCAAAATAACAGCAGAACAGGGTCTGAAATCAGCAATATCACGAAGCCTAGTTTACATGCTTGTGCTAGTCACCACATTGATCACAAAAATACATGGTAAGCACCTCTGTAAAGAAGACATGGAATAGATCAAAACACATGTAGACATCAACCTCATAGGATGCACACATCAATCATGGCAAAAATGACAAAAGTGCATGTTCTGTTAACAGACAGTAGACAACATCAGGAAGCACCCTTACAATGATGATTCAGTCATCAAGATGAGCTCAAATGAAAATGATGCAATGGAATAAAATGATGTACTCGTTGAGACGAACAATTTGACATATTACACGCACGAAACGGACCAGTATGCAGCAAGTTATGATATGTTGAACAGGGCATGAAAATAATAGAATTTCGGGACTTAGCAGATTTCCGGGAAAAAAACAGGGAGGCGCAAGATCACTAAATTGCGCGCGGGGCGAGGGTTTGCGGGCGGCTCACCATGGGCTCGGCCCAGGTCACAGGAGGAGCGGTCCAGGGAGGCCGCCGGGCCTACGGGGCCGGGGGAGGAGGCCCACCCAGTCGGCTGCGCTGGAGGCACGTCGTCCTCCTCCCGATCCCGCCTGGATCGGGGAAGGAGAGGCGGCGCGACTGAGCCACGGTGGGGCGGTGGCTTGCGGGCGAGGGAGGGCCGGAGGGGAACGGGGCCCTCCAGATCCGGGCGGCGGACGGCGAGCTGGGACACCGGCGGCGGAGGCTGGAGCGGGGCGCGGGAGGCCGGGAGAGGCAGGGCGAAGGACGCGGCCTCCGGCGAAGTCGGTGGGGAGGCGCTCCGGCACGGCAGCGAGGGCGGCGGGCGGCGCGGCGACGAAGAAGCCGAGGTCGCCGGCGGCGGCGGAGACACGGGGCGGCGGGCGCGGGAGCTCGGCCCGGGCTCGTGCGGGCCCCGGATGGGCCAGCGGCGGCGGGGAGTGGGCAGGGGGCGCGCTGGGGACACGTGGAGGGAGCTGGTTGGCTAGAGGGGCGATAGGTGGCGGCGCGGTGAGTGGGGCAGCGACACTTGGCGGTGGAGTGCTGGCTTGGCGCTGAAATTGAGGAGGGAGGAGGCTGGCGGCTGTGGGGATCCCGAGGGGGAGGCTAGAGGTAGGTGGAGGGGCTAGGGATGCCAAATTTGGAAGAGGGGATGTCCATATATAGGCAGGGATGGCTAGGGTTTTGGTTTAGGGGGGTTTTGAGGCCGTTTCGGAGCCTCCGATCACGATCCGACGATCAGGAACGGAGGGGGGGTTTAGGTGGGCTGAGAATAGGGGTTGGGCTAAGTGGAGAGAAGAGAGAGAGAGGCCCGACGGCAGTTTCGAAGACCGAAACATCCGACGAAGGTACCGACAACGGTACCGCTATATTTAACGGTTGGGCTGCAAAGAGAGAGGAGCTTTACGGTTACCCGGTTAACCGTTGGAGTACCAAACGACCTCCAAATGGCACGAAACTTGATAGGCGGTCTACCGGTGCTATACCAAGACCGCTTGGCAAACCTCGGGCCATTCCGAGAAAGTTTAACACCCGCACACAACAGGAGACAAAAGGGGAATGCCGGAGGACATAGGAGTGCCGGATTGCAAAACGGACAACGGGGAAAATGCTCGGATGCATGAGACGAACACGTATGCAAAATGATATGCACATGATGACATGATAAAATGCAACACGCAAGCAAATGACATGGCAACGACGGCGAATAACTGACGGACACCTGGCGCATCGAATCCGGGGCGTTACAAAGCTCCAGTGATCCATTTATGGACTGGTGCAAGCATCTCGGAGTTGGAATATACTCTTTGATGAGGTGATCAAAGCATATAGTTTTATACAGACTTGCGGTGAAGCCTGTATTTACAAGAAAGTGAGAGGGAGCACTACAACCTTTCTGATAAGTATATGTGAATGACATATTGTTGATCAGGAATGATGTAGAATTTTCTGGAAAGCATACAGGAAAGTTTGAATGGAGTTTTTCAAAGAAAGACCTCGGTAAAGCTGCTTACATATTGGGCATCAAGATCTATTGAGATAGATCAAGACGCTTGATAAGATTTTTTCAATACATACCTTGACAAGATTTTGAAGTAGTTCAAAATGGAACAGCCAAAGAAGGAGTTCTTACCTGTGTTGCATGGTGTAAAATTGAGTAACACTCAAAACCCAACCACAACAAAAAATAGAAAGAGAATGAAAGTCATTCACTATGCCTTAGCCATAGGTTCTATAAAGTATGCTATGCTGTGTAGCAGACCTATTGTGCACCTTATCATAAGTTTGGCAAAGGTGGTACGATAGTGATCCAGGAGTGGATCACTGGACAGCGGTCAAAGTTATCCTTAGTTACCTAAGAGGACTAAGGAAATATTTCTCGGTTATGGAGGTGAAAAAGAGTTCGTCGTAAAGAGTTACGTTGATGCAAGCTTTTACACCGATCCAGATGACTCTAAGTCGCAATCTAGATACATATTGAAAGTGGGAGCAATTAGCTAGAGTAGATCCATGCAGAGCATTGTAGACATAGAAAATTTGCAAAATACATACTGCTCTGAATATGGCAGACACGTAGACTAAACTTCTCTCACAAGCAAAACATGATCACACCTTAGTACCCTCTAGGTGTTAATCACATAGCGATGCAAACTAGATTATTGACTCTAGTAAACCCTTTGGTTGTTAGTCACATGGAGATGTGAACTATGGGTGTTAATCACATACAGATGTGAACTATTGGTATTATATCACATGGAGATGTGAACTAGATTATTGACTCTGGGAGACTGAAGGAACTATGCCCTAGAGGCAATAATAAATTTGTTATTTTATATTTCCCTATATTATCATAAATATTTATTATTCACGCTAGAATTGTATTAACCGGAAATTTGATACATGTGTGGATACATAGACAAAACACCGTGTCCCTAGTATGCCTCTACTAGACTAGCTTGTTGATCAAAGATGGTTAAGTTTCCTAGCCATGGACATGAGTTGTCATTTGATAAACGGGATCACATCATTAGTGGAATGATGTGATGGACATGACCCATCCATGAGCTTAGCATAATGATCATTAAGTTTTATTGCTACTGCTTTCTTCATGACTTATACATGTTCCTCTGACTATGAGATTATGCAACTACCGAATACCGGAGGAACACCTTGTGTGCTATCAAATGTCACAACGTAACTGCGTGATTATAAAGATGCTCTACAGGTGTCTCTGAAGGTGTTTGTTGGGTTGGCATATATCAAGAATAGGATTTGTCACTCCGTGTATCAGAGAGGTATCTCTGGGCCCTCTTGGTAATGATCATCACTATAAGTCTTGCAAGCAATGTGACTAATGAGTTAGTTGCGGGATGCAGCATTACGGAACGAGTAAAGAGACTTGCCGGTAATGAGATTGAACTAGGCATGATGATACCGACGATCGAATCTCGGGAAAGTAACATACCGATGACAAAGGGAACAACGTATGTTGTTGTGCGGTTTGACCGAAAAAGATCTTTGTAGAACATGTAGGAGCCAATATGACATCCAAGTTCCGCTATTGGCTATTGATCGGAGATGTGTCTCGATCATGCCTACATAGTTCTCGAACCTGTAGGGTCCGCACGCTTAACGTTCGATGGCGATCTGTATTATGAGTTATATATTTTTGATAACCGAAGTTTGTTTTGAGTCCGAATGAGATCACGGACATGACGTGGAGTCTCGAAATGGTCGTGAGGTAAAGATTGATATATTGGAAGGTTATGTTTGGTCCCCCGAAAAGTTTTGGAGAGGTTCAGACATTTTTGGAGTATCGAGTTGTTACCGGACCCCCCCCCCCCCGGGAGTGTTGCGCCAACATGGGCCTAAGGGAGAGAGAGGGAAGCCCGCGGGGGGTGGCCGCGCTCCCCCTCCTAGGGAGTCCGAATAGGACAAGGAGGAGGGGGCGGCACCCCCTTCCCTTTCCCTCTCCCTCTCCTTCCTATTCCTTCCGGTGAAAAAAGGTAGAAGGGGGGGGGGGCGAATCCTACTTGGACTAGGAGTCCAAGTAGGACTCCCCCCATGGCGTGCCCTTCCTAGCCGCTGGCCTCTCTCCCCCTCCTTCATATACATGGGCAGGGGGCACCCCAAAGGTTGATCAATTGTTCTCTTTGCCGTGTGCGGTGCCCCCCTCCACAGTTTACTCCTCCGGTCATAGCGTCGTAGTGCTTAGGTGAAGCCCTGCATGGATCACATCATCAACACCGTCACCATGCCGTCATGCTGACGGAACTCTCCCTCGACCTTCTACTAGATCAATAATTCGAGGGACGTCATCGAGCTGAACGTGTGCTGAACACGGAAGTGTCATACATTCGGTACTTGGATCGGTTGGATCATCAAGACGTTTGACTACATCAACCGCGTTAACTAACGCTTCCGCTTTCGGTCTACAAGGGTACGTGGACACACTCTCCCCCTCTCGTTGCTATGCACCTCCTAGATAGATCTTGCGTGATCGTAGGATTTTTTTTGAAATTGCATGTTATGTTCCCCAACATTTCCATCTTATATCTAGGAGGCGTCTTTCCCTACGAGTCTTGTACTCAATATACACTCGCCATCGAGGCTCAATACATCGAACGCATTACGTCAATCCTCTCGCTCTATCCCTTCTATCTTGGTATCAACCTAACCAGTCCAAACCCTAGCCGTCGCCGCCACCGCCGCTTCCGCTCCGCGCTGCCCCCAGGGCAGCCGGTCTCCATGATCACCACCGGGGCCTGCGTCGCCCGTACCTAGGGTTCGTCCTCCAGTCATGTTGACCAGCTACCCTAGAGAGTCTTTTTCCTGATCCTTTGATCCGTGTTTTCTCTCTCCCACATATCATCTTATTCAGCATTTTTCTTTTTGGTTTTTTGATATAAGATCGGTTTGCGTCGCCCGCCACCGCCATTGACCCCGCGCCTATACACCAACACCGGCACGACCACCCAACCTCTTCTCTGACCCGGCCGCATTGTGCAATGCGGCGGCCTATCACGACCGTCGTTCACGCATCTGCCCGCCCCGTCGCTCTGCGCCGGCCATCACCGCCCCGCTCCGGACAAGACTGTTGCATCACCTGCATCTCCACTGCCTCCGTATGGCCATCTCACACACAATGCTGCATTGGCCGCTCAGGCGTCGGTGTTGTGTTGGCCACTCAGGCTTAACGCTCGGGTGCCGGCATTGCGTTACCGCTCGGGTGCCAGGCGTTGGGCGTGCTCATCCGCACACCGTTCCTCGCCGATCGTCGCCGCCTTGGTCTGCTCGACCACCCCGTTTCAGTCTGCGACGCTGTCATCCTCACCAAGCAGCGCCCCCGCCCTCGTGTGCAACCAGATTGATCACATGTCCACCGCGATCCGCTCCATTTGACCCACATGACTGACCTAATTTGTCGGTTGCACGCGCATCCAAAGATCCCGTGAAGGTTGTCCCCGAATACAACGTGCCCCTCCACTGATCGAGCAATGGGCTGCCGCTGCATCGCCCTGTCGAGCCATAATGCCGCCGCCCCGTGGTTCTCCCCACGGCTGCACCGAGTCGCAAGTTGCCGCTACATCACCCCTTTGGGTCCTAGTGCCGCGACACGTGGTCTATGCAGCCACCCCAAGGCCGTTCCAGCAGTTGCACCGACCCTCATGCCACTGATGTGTTGCCCCTTCGGGCCGTAGCGCTGTGCCACGCGTTCCACGCAGACGCACTAAGGTTTTCTCGTCGTCGCCCCGACCCGCACATTATCGTTGCGTTGCCCCTTTGGGGCATAGCGCCATGGCACCCGGTCCACTCCGCCATCCCCGCGCCTTGACTTCCGCGTGCGCCATGCTGTGCCTCCTCCCTATATGCAAGAACGCTACCGTCCGCGCCGGTCTTCGTCTTGTTGTCGTGTTCCTTGCCTACTTCAAGCATCGCCGTCGCGCTCCTAACCCAGCCGTTGTGGCCACCGCTCTTCTTTGGCACCGCTGCCGCTCGTTCACCAGAGTAGGGCCGCCCCTCCACCCCCTTCATCTTCATCTAGCACTAGCTCATCGCTAGTGTCGCTGTCGTCTTCCCCGACCACTTCATCTACTTTGACTACCGCGGGCGACATCGGCCTCACGTTGATTGGCACCGCAACCGCCGTCAAGTCCTTCTCTGGTAGCCCCCTTGACATGGTGTACAACTCATGTTGGTTCCCGTCTATGCATGCCCGATGCTGGCAACACTGATGCGTGCCTTCGTCCACGACATCTCCCCAGGCCTGGCAAGCCTGATGTGGCGCCTCATCAACCTCGTCTTCATCCGTTTACGCATGCCCGGTGCTGGCAACACCGATGCGTGCCTTCATCCATGATGTGTCCCCGGGCCTGGCAAGCCTGGTGTGGCACCTCGTCAACATCGTCTTCGTCTGTACATGCATGCCCAGTGCTGGCAACATCAATGCGTGCCTTCGTCCATGATGTGTCCCCGGGCTTGGCAAACTCAATGCGATGCCTTGTCAACAATGTCTTCTTCCTGGCGAACCACTAGTTCGACACCACTACACCCATGACTAACACGACGCCTCCTTGTGCCCGTGGCTCCACGGGGACTTCGTCGACACCGGCTACCCCGACTTGACATCGACCACGACGTTCTTCAAATGGCTATCTTGACTACAGCTACACCACCCACGCTCTCGGCTACCTCAATAATGACCCAAAGGGATATCACCTCAGTTGAGCAACACGTCGCCTTCCTCTACAGTCCACGCGTCTGCGACGTGACACCATCCACAATGCTCCCACTATGATTGCGGAGGGATATCAGCCCAATGGCTGATATTCTCACCTCTAACCATCTGCGACGCTCCTGTTGTTAGCAACGCTACCGTTATGATTGTAGGGGGTGCTAGAGATATATTAGGTATTTAGAGATTGTACGGGATTAGATATGAATTGTTGCCATCTTTTCTCTAGGAGGGGTGTTGCCCTACAAGTCTTGTACTCAATATATACTCGCCTTCGAGGCTCAATAATACATCCAACACATTACGCCAATCCTCTCCCTATATCCCTTCCAACAAACACCGGTACAACGAGCTACTATACAAACGGTTTTAACCCCTTTCCGCGACGGTATTTTAAATCACCGCCTTGGCAGTGTGGCCGATAGGGGGGGGGGTCCTTCCCACATGACCCAGAAACCGTCGGGGTTAGGCCCTCCGGTCACACATGCTGGGGAAAGTGAGCTCATGTGCGATCTGGATACCATTGCATACAATTATACATGCCCAATCATTTTCATTCGTAAGTTCATCTCACACAGTGAATACCAGAGAATAATTTCCTTCGCATGGATATCCCACATAGTGAATCCTAGACAAATGCTTCTGTTCGTCTGCACATCCCACACAGAATCTCAGAAAAATGTTTCCATTCATCTGCACATCCCACATAGTGAATCCCGGATAAATGTTTCTGTCCGTATTTACATCCCACACAGTTTTATGTACAACCTCGTGTGTGATAGGCGTAATGATTACACACACTCTCCTCCGTTAACCGTTTGCTTTATTCAACTATATCACACACGATTTGATGAAGAAAACTATATGGTATTGGGCTATCCATCGCACACACTTTTACTGCTAGAACAGTTTGTAAAGTTCCATGACCCATTTAGCATGTTTATTAGTTTACAATTAATAATTCCAGAATTATGAAAAATCACATTTCATATCGAACAACTGTTTGCCAATTTCATATGAGGCACATAAATATATTTTAACATCACAGTAAGATAGCTACATGACAACGGCACAATACATCATATAACTAGTTCACCTTCATCAGCACAATATTAGAAAAATATGTTCATTTCCCTAATCGACTGATGCATGATTAGCCAAGTTCGTCTTCTCCACCTCAGCTTTCAGTTCAGTAAGAACCTGTTTTGCACTAACCAACTAGGAAAGTGCCTCCTCCTTTGCCAACACCATCTTAGCAAAGTCTAAGTTAAAAAATCTGAGCCCATTCTCCACCTTCCTCCTTTTTCCCGCATCTTGAAATATTTTTCAGTGTTGACAACACTTTTTCTAAGCCTATCTCTATTCTCTTCCTCATACATGCTCCAAAGCTTTGCTAGGCACATCCTAAAAGACTGTGGCCACTCTTGATCAACCCACTCTAGGTAAGAACACTCCCGTTCATCCCATAACATTTAAAATTAAATCAGTAACTGAAAGTGTGTTATATCGACTAGAGGGGGGTGAATAGGCGATTTTTACAAACTTCGCACTTAGGAATTTCTAGGTGAAGAAATTCCTAAGCAATGACACACTAGCAGCGGAATAAGTAGTCAGGTATAATCATAACAGAGCAACAACATAGTCATCATGATGAAATGAACACAAACATAAAGTACAGATAGCGTGAAAACAGGATAAGCAGGCTGAAGACTATGTGACTGAAGAAATAGAATTGAGGAAATAGAGAAAGTCTTCAGTCAAAGTCTTCAAACAGTAATGATCAAGTTCATCAACACATGAATGAGTAAATGAAAGGGTTGAGTAAATAGAACCAGTTGGCTTGGTGAAGACAATGATTTGGTAGACCAGTTCCAACTGTTGTGATAGTTGTACGTTTGGTTGGAGCGGCTGGGTATTTAAACCTGAGGATACACAGTCCCAGACACACAGTCCTCACCATATTCTCCTTGAGCTAAAGTCACACAGACCTCGCCCAATCACTCGTGGTAAGTCTTCAGGTGACTTCCAAACCTTCATAGACTTGGTCACTCGGCGATCCACAATTCCTCTTGGATGCTCAGACCATGACGCCTAACCGTCTAGAGGATACACAGTCCTCAAAGGTAACAATTGTCAGATCCACACAGGAACAATCTCTTCAGTGATGCTCAATCACTTTGGGTTGTAGGTGTTTGGGTTTTGGGTTTTTCCTCACTTGATGATTTTCGCTCAAAGTCCTCGGAGGATGGGATGCTCTCAATGACAAGTGTCAGTTTCTCTCAGAGCAGCCAACCAGCTAGTGGTTGTAGGGGGCGGCTATTTATAGCCTAGGGAGCAGCCCGACATGATAAGACATAAATTCCCTGCAATGACATGACCATTCGGTGGGTAGATATTTTGGGACAGCTGGCGCGTGGCACAACAATGGTCGGATATTTGAGAATCAAATTCCTCGGGACTCTCATGTTCCTCACTATGTAGGCAATCCGCACTGGTGAATCCCTAACTCCTCAGTCGGAACAAATTCCTCAGAGACAAGAAGATCTTCGTCTCTGCCACTGAAGAAATTGACTGAACTGATATGAGATTTCCAATGGCTTCACTCGAAGGGATTGGGTAGGTGTAGGATTTGAGTTGAGCATCACATGGAAATCACTTTCCTTAGTATTACCTTGACCCCCCTTTAACAGTATGGTGTTTCCTATGACTTAAGAAAGAGAAAATGAAACTACAAAAACAAAAGTATTCACACTTCATAATCCTCGCATGAATATCCAAGTCTTCAAGGTCACACCAATTTCTTCACTTTCAAAGTCTTCAGGAGAACCAAGTCTTCAGCTGAAGGCATACATTTTTAGGGGTCGACTTTAATCGTAAATATCAAACTCCTCATCAACTTATAGAGCCTGTGTACACTCACAAACATATTAGTCCCTTAACCTATAAGTCTTTAATACACCAAAATCACTAAGGGGCACTAGATGCACTTACAGTCTCCCCCTTCTTGGTGATTGATGACAAATAGGATAAGTTTTCAACGGGGATAATAATATGAAGTGTAAATGCTAATATTGAGGAATTTGATTGCAAGAGAAGAACTCCCCCTGAAGTTGTGAATATTTGAGTAATTTGCTTTGGATAGCAATTGCACATTGTAGAGTAATATCATGGAGATCTCCCGCTATATCTTGTAATTCATACACACATTTGACATAATAATATGAAGAATTTGAAATGCATGATGAAATATGGTGTCTGGCGTAAATCAGCATGTGTGCATTAAGGTACTTGAGGAAATAAGCATGCAGAAAGCAGTCAAAAGTATCAAAGCACCATAGGACTTCAGTTTACAACTCAGCAAAGCAAACACTTCAGAACAACGAGATTTGTAACTTAACAAACACTGGCAACCAACTAAGGAACTTTGAGCTTCTTGAATTTCTTCGATGGTGGCTTAGACCAGTCAAAGTCCTACTGGAAGTACATCTTCTTGAGTTCATCATCAGTGTATAGATGTGAAAGAATAGTCCAGGTGCGGTCGAAGACTTGATGCAGATAATGGTGATTCTTCTTCATAGTGTTCTGAGTAACGGTCATGTTCTGAAGAATAGCACCAAACTGACACTTGACCCACTTGTGATTTCTATCCACTTTCTGGTGAAGACTGAGGAGAAGCTCACGACCAGTCATAACACAAGGAGCAGTGGCTTGAGGATTTTGCTTTCTAGCTTTGGCGGCAGAATCTTGTGTTGCAGAGTTATCATTGGTCGAATAGGACACAACATTGCGAAATTGACCATCCAAAGGACGCGTGCCTTCATCAATGACAACTGCTTTGCCCTTCTCATGAGCTGAGGAAATAGTCCGTTTGAGGACTTCAATTGGGGGCAAATAGCTGAGATGATTTTGAAAGTCAGCCTTGTAATGTATTGAAGACCTTGATCTGATGAGTTTCATGATCCAGGGAGCATAAGACTTCAACTGAAAAGGTGACAGAGCAGCATTGGCCAAAGTCCTCATGAAGAAATCGTGGTAGTTGATAGGAATACCATGCATGATGTTAAAGAGCAGATTCTTCATGATGCCAACAACTTCTTCTGCATCTGAGTTGTGGCCCTTGATTGGGCTGAGGGTTTTGGTCAATGTGCGGAAACTGTCCTTGGCATGTAAAGCAATTCCTTGATGAGGAATGTGGTCCTTGGAGCTTGGCCAGCCTTCAAAGGCTTCATCACTACTTGCATCAGATGATTTGAAAGTTCAGGTTCCTCATACAGTTTCAGTCCACCTTCAATGGGAGGACTGACTGGGACGACATGATGCAATTCAGAGGTCGAAGCTTTGTAGTTAGTGTTTTCTATCATCCACTCCAGCACCCATGAATTCACATCGTCCACATTTCCTGTGAGGTGCAAAGTAGCATAGAATTGAAGAATCAGTTCTTCATTCCAGTCGCAGATCTCAGAACAAAAGTTCAGCAAGCCAGCGTCATGAAGAACACTAAGGGCAGGTTGAAAGCAGGGCAGTGATTCCATGTCCACATGAGGAATTTGCTGATGTTCAAACGCCTTGTCCTTGTCAAATAGAATTGTTGAGTAGTAATTCATCTAACTTGCTGTCCAGAAGTGCTTGCAACGAAATCTTGCAGAATCATAGGGATTGAAATCCGTGAAGAAATGATGCTCAGCAAAGAAATCATTAGCTTTGAATTTTTGCTTCTTGGAATGAGGATTCTGTTGTTTGGGCTGAAGATTTACAGCTAAAATCTTCATAGCATCTTGATGCACAATTTCTGGAGCCACAGATTGAGGAATATCAACATCAGTTTCTTCAGCACTCTTGGCCTCCATTTCTTCAGCGTTAGCAGCTGGAGTTTCTTCTGGAATAGAGTGAAGAGAAGCTTGTCATTCTTCAGAGCCCGTATGAATTTCTTTAGTTTGAGAAGGGGAATGAGGAATTTGCTGCAGAGGTGTGGTCAGAGGAGAATTGGGATGATGTCTTTCCCAATAATCATTATTCAGAACTGGAGTCATAGACCCAATGTCCACATCCTCATATTCAGCATCGATTTATTCAACGCATGCCTCTTTAGTAGTGAACTGAGGCACGGGTGATGATACCAGTAGTGGTGAAGGGATCACATCCACTTCAATTTCTGTTGGGGGTTGGGTGCGACATATGCCAAGGGATGGCTTATCATGGTGGGGGCGAGTAGAACGTCGCCGGTGCCTAGAAACGGGATGAGGCGAAGACATGCACGCCAGCGGATCTTACCCAGCTTCAGGGCTCTCCGAGGAGATAACACCCCTACTGCTGCTCTGCGGGGTCTCCGCATGATCACTAAGGCAAAGTGAGTACAAGGTTGCTCCTTGAGCTGTTTCTGGAGGTAGGAGAAAGCAAGGCTAGCTCCCTCCTTCCTATATGATCTGGTCTAGTGCTAATGGATTCGAACCCTTTGCATGGGTGCCCTGGGGGGTTTATATAGGCCTACCCCCCAGGGGTACAATGGTAAAACCGGCTGGGCGCGGGTCCCAGCCGTTTGTCTCTCTGGCCGCCATCTTCTCCGCCGACTGGTGGGCCCTGCCAACTAGCCTGGTACAGGGCCGTCAGCCCTTGTCCGCCGCGGGCGGGTCTTGCCGGCTACAGATCACTGTAGGCGTGCTTCTAATGACGCTGGCTTGGTCATGGGGTCATGGCAACAGTGCCGCCGCCTGACGGGCGATCACTGTTGTCATTTCCCATCGTGTTTGGTTAATGGCGTGTGGGGCCCGTGGGAGGGGCCAGCCGACTCCTGGGGGCCGACTCCCAACAGGTCCATCTTGTGGCGCTCTCGCCGTCTTCTGTACTCCCGCCGACTGGTGGGACCTGCCATCTCTGGGTCGTACAGACAGGCCGTCGTGGGCATAGGGCCCCGCCCCAGGGGCTGATGTCAGGGCTGGCATGGCAACAGTGCCACACAGGATGGAGATTTCCGCCGGTATGGCGCACTGTGGCCATGCCTGCCCTCGATAAACGGGGCAGGAATGGGCTGCGTGGTGACCGTTCCCCGTCCCGTCCATTATCGCGAAGGTATGGGGTGGTTGGAGTCGCGGGCCGACTACCTACAGCCGGCTTCTCCGGAAGTCGCCGGCTAGGAGTCGGCTTATCTTGGAGTCGTCCCTGGGACTCGGCCGCGAGGGACAGTCGGCAGCGTCGCCGCCGACTCTCAGAAGGCGGCTTGTCGTCTTGGGGCTCGAGGGGCGCAGCCTGCCCCGATGTCTTGAAAGGTTCATGGACTCGGGTTAGCCTACCCATGGCCCATTACTCCGACAGTAGTCCCCGAAGCTGGTGAGGCTCCGAGGGTGATACGTCGTGGGGCCTCAATAGTTTCATCCTTCGGGTGGTGGAATCTGGGCTTGCTCGCCGTCTCCCTTCAGGCCGACTAACTGGAGCCGGACTCGCAGAGGGCCGTCTTGTCCCCTAAAGAGTTTGAAAGTCGCGGCGGGATCCAAACATCGTGCCTGATATGCTTCTACGCAGCCGCCCGTTGCCCACCCGTTGCGGGGCGCCACGCGGCAGGGACAGTCTGCCCCCCATGCGCGTGACGGGACAGGCCGTCAGGCGGGGCCCGCCACTACCGCGCCTCGGCACGCGAACAGATCCGTTGCGGCCGTGCGGACGGTTGGGGTTCCCATGTCGTTACTGGCACGCAGTAACTTCGTGGGGTAAATCGTGGTAGGCGTGGGGTCCTGCGCACAGTTAATCCCACGCCCGCCCCATCGGCTTCTCAACCCATGAGGCTATAAGTAGGCGGGGGGAGGGAGGCGGCGAAGCACGCGCCCCATCTTCCCTACTCCCCCGCTTCCTCTCGCTTCTTCTTCCTCTTGCCGCCGTCGTGCCGAACCATGCTGCGCCCGCAGCGATGAGCTCTTCCTCCGCCGCCGCGCCTCCTGCCGTGCGCTCCGGCGTGTGGGATGGCTCCGAGGTGGACGATGACCACATCGAGCTCCTCCGCAAGACGCGTCGGCTCCTCGGCGCGAACCTAGTGCGGGCCCGTGCCGCGCCGGCGAGGGAGATATCACCGGCGCCGGAGGAGGGCGAGTGAGTCATATTCCGCTCGCACCTCATGCGCGGCCTAGGGCTGCCGGCGAGCGGCTTCTTCCGCTCATTCTTGGAGTTCCACGGGCTCCAGCCGCACCACCTTACTCCGAACACGGTGGCGCTGCTGGCCGCCTTCGCCACCCTGTGCGATGGCTTCCTCGGCGTTCTCCCCACCATCGTGCTGTGGGGGAGTTCTTCTAGTCCAAGCTCGGCACGCACGTCGCCGGCGTGCCAGCCTAGTGCGGCGCCTTCATCGCGATGCGGAGATCAACGGCCGACAACCCGTTCCCCTCTATTCCACTGATCAAGTTGGTGAAGATGTGGCAACGGTCCTATTTTTACGTGAAGAACGTCGCCCCAGAAGGCGACTAGTCAATCTGCCGCCCTACGAAGCTGGCGCGCCGGCTGGGAGGCTCCCCAGCTGGTCCCACCGGGCCAGGACGCTGACACCCGCAGGTGCCGTCGCTGTCGCGCGACTCCGAATGCTGACGCAGTCGGAGGGCTTGGCCGGGGCCGACTTGCTGGCCGCCTTCATGGCACGCCGAGTCCTCCCTCCAAGGCCGACCTCATCTGATCAGTCAGATGAGCGACCACCGGGACCCGAGTCGGATGTGCACCAAGGACATGCCCCACGCGGAGGTGGCGAACATGGTGAACCACATCGCGAACTGCGATCTTGCGGCGGCTTGGCAGTTCGGCAAAGAGCCGTACTCGCGCGCCAATCCCCCGCCTGTGGTAAGTCATATCTCTTATTCCTCTGTTTTCTTTTGCAGCCGAATCCGACTTCTGATCTTTTTGGTTTCTCCGAGTCAGAACCCCCTCATTCAGCCTGTAGCCGGCGCCATAGGACCACCCCGTGAGTTCGTCCCCGACCGAGTGGAGAGCAACGACGACGGCCCCGACTTGGGGGCGGCGGCGATGGAGACCGACGCCGAAGGAGGAGGAGGAGGAGCAAGAGGCGGCTTTAGGCCCTCGGCCACCTTCGCCGACCGGCCTGATGACGACGCCAAAGGGGAAGTCGCTCCGCGCCACCAGTCGAAGGTCGGCCAGCCAGGCGCGAGTTCCTCCGCCGGCTTGGACGGTTAAGGCGGCGCGAAGAAGCATCGGGCCGGGCCGAGTTCGCTCGGCGGCCGGTCGAAGAAGTTCAAGGGGGCGGCCGCCGCGACCAAGCGGGAGGAGGCGGTCGCGAAGGCCAACCGCTTCCGCAAGGAAGTAAAAAAGCCGCCACTCGTCTCTCCGTAAGTGCTCCGTCTTTGACTTGTTTTCTTCTGGCGAATCTTGTCAAAATTTCTTACATGCCTTCTTCACTTCAGGGCCCTCCTTACCCTTGAGAGGGTCGCCGCCCCCTCCATCATGGGGTCGGCAGAGACGTCCGCCAATACTCGGTGGATTGACCCCGCCACCGACCTTCGAGAGGCGACGGAGCGAACCACGCAGGAGAAGCGCGACGAGGAGGAAGCCGACCGCCTGGAGAAGGCGCAGGCCGAGAAGGCGGCGGCCTCCGCCCAGAAGAATCTGGAAGAGGCCGAAACCGCCGTCACGCACAGCAGTGGGCCGAGGAGGCTGCGTCCCTCCAGTCGGCGCTGATCGTCACTCCGCTGAGCTCCGCACCGCCGCCCCCGGAGTTCACGGGGCAGACTGGGGAAGCCGGCGGGGAGAACCCCATCATGGAGAAGGAAAGCGGCGAGGCCTCCATGTCAGACATAGCCGCGCCGCCACCGCCGCCTCCACCGCCGTCTGGGAGCGCGCAGCGTAAGCAGCCGGCGGGCCCGGCGGTGCCGCCGACTGAAGACGAGGCCGTGGCAAAGTTGCTCCTTCAAGTTGCCTCGCCAGCGCGCCGCCACCTTGAGAAGGCGACTTCGGCGCCACGACCCTTGGAGACCGGTGCCACCAGCTTGGCCATCCCAGACGCCGAGGCGACGAGCGCCGCGCCCATTGGGTGGTACAAGGAGGCGGCAACGGCCCGTTGAACCATGCGCTTCTGGACGTCCAGGCGAAGCTGCGAGCCGAGGGCGACGCCATCCAGAACTGCACCAAGGCGCATCTGGCATCGCGAGCAGCTATCCGGGTACACTTTTTTCTTTTGATTCTGTTTTTCTTGTTCTTCTCTGTGGGGGCGCGCCAGCGCACCCACTGGGTATAGTCCCCGAGTTTCGGGCCGGCTGCTGAGCAGGCGGCTCGGAACTCCATCTGGTGAGTTCCAAATATTTACCTTCGTCTGAAATACTTATTACAGGAGTATCACAACCTCCGCGTCTTTGCCTTCAACCGCAATGTTGAGGAGCTGGGCAAGCGGACTGCCGACTTGTCAGAGAGCCAGAGTGAGTCCTTCTTTTTCGCGGGGGTGCGCTGGCGCACCCGCGGGCTGTAGTCCCTGAGATTCGGGCCGACTGCTGAGCAGTCGGGCCGGATCTTCCCGACGACCTTCTTTGTTGATGACTTAACGTATTTTTCCTTTTTCATTCTTCAGAGGCCAACGCCTCTCTTCAGGAACAGCTGGGCGAAGCCAACACCGCCTTGCGTGTCAAGGGGGAGGAGTGCAACAAGCTCGCCGCAGAACGCGACCTGCTGGCTGCGCAGCTGGCGGAGCAGAAGGAGCTGCTTAGGAAGGCGTAGGACGAGGCGGAGAAGAAAGAGACTGCTCTCCTGGACGAGTTCGAAAGCGAGCGCTCCTCCTGGACCGACAAGGAGGCACTGGTGACCTCCGGCTTCCATGAGATTGAAGACATCGTCGACGGTGAGTTTCTTTACTTTCTTTCTTTGAGCCGCCGACTATAAGTCGGGCCGACTCCTGATTCTTTGTCTTGCTTCTTTTTTGTCTTGGCAAACTTCTTCCCTGGCCACTCGCAGGCGGCCATTCAAGCCATCGAGGCTGATCGCGAGGCACGGAGGGCAAATGGTGTGGAGATTGCCGCCAACGCCCCCCAGAGCCTTGATGAGTAGCTTCTGGGCATCGAGGTTCGTCTGCGGCCGGCCCATCGGATGTTGCGCCGGCTTCAACGTGTCGGTGCCCAGGCCATTGCCGCCCTGTGGCCAGACATGCCGGCTCTGCGCACTCCCAGTCAGACTGCCGACTGGCTGGAGGTCGCGGCTGGCCGTCTTCAGGCCTGGAAGGGTTCCTCGGCCCGGGCTAGAGTGCGCTGGGCCTTGGAATTCGTCAAGGTGTGGTATCCGGGGCTGGACCTGGACTGGCTGGCCGCGTTCCGGTCAGAGGCCCAGGTGGAGCTGATAGCTGTGGAAGACGCCCTTGTCGGGCGTGCGGCGGCGATCGCCGACTACACAGACACCAGCATCTTCGTCCCTGAGCGGGCTGCAAACGGCGGGGTGGTGCCAGCGGAGTGGTTCGGGATGAACCCGGAATATGACGAGGACTCAGCGAAGGTGATTGGCTCCAGCGCCGAGGAGAAAGGCGAGGCGGAGGACGGAGGCGCCAGAAGACGGAGCGGGCGACCAGCCTCAGCTCAACCGCGCCTCCAGCAACGAGCCGCGTCCGACCGAGCCGGCTGCCACCGGAGATGATCAAGCCGAGACTGCCCAGCCGGCCGCCCCGGCGCTTGACACCGCCGTCTCCTCCAACCCTCCGAACCCGTCTGCCGCTTCCTAGGCTGCCGTCTTGCCTTTACTTTATCTGCTTTTAATAGTCTTTAAAAAACTTGTTAATTCGCACAATTCCACCCGCGGGGTGTATTTTGAACTTCTGCTTGAAGATTCGGCCAAGGGCCTATGTTATGTGAATATTTATCCGATTTCTATCTTTCCTTGCTCATCGCTCTTTTGGCTTTTTCCTTTGCCGCCTTCCCTTAGTCGCTGCCTTGCCAGTCAGACAACCGCTCTGCGGACTGCCGCTGGATCAAGTGCTTGGCTACTTTAGGGAAAGCAAGTACTTGGCCATTTTTTAGAGTGTTTTTAACAAGTTAGATAGAAGGCGGCAAGCCGACTACTCAAGAGTCGGCTTTGTGAAGAGAGGCTGGAAGCCGGCTTAAGCTATGTCAATGCTTTTAGGTCCTTAGCCATTTTTCGTGTGGGCGCCCATTCTTCCTTACTCCTGCCCACCAAACAGTCGCTCTGCGAGCTGCGTCTTCTGACAAGAGACGGCTTGGGCACCACACACTACTTGTCCGACTACAGGAAGCATTTCATAGCGCAAGGCGGCGAGTCCCCGGGCTGACTAGTCGAACCCGGTGCCAAGCGACATAACAAAGAGTAGCATACTCGAAGGCATAATTCTTTATCATACAGATAACAAAAGAGGGCAGTCCCCGAGCTCGTCTCGGGGGCCCCAAAGTCTTGGTACTTTAATACAAAGGGTAGCGTGGTACATACTGCATCAACTGTAAAATCTTTGGAGAAGATTTGCATTCCATGGCCGTTCCGACTCTTTGCCGGAGTCGTCTCTCTTGCGTGCTCGGGGTTTCTGAGCGTCTATCAGGTAGTAGGAGTCGTTGCCCAGCACTTTGCTGATAATGAAGGGGCCTTCCCAAGGCGCCGACAGCTTGTGCTGGCCGGCTGTTTGCTGGATCAGTCGGAGCACAAGGTCGCCCTCTTGGAAAGTTCTTGGCCTGACCTTCCTGTTGTAGTATCGGTGCAGGCTCTGCTGGTAGATGCTGGACCGGCTGAGTGCCAACAGCCGGCCCTCTTCCAGCAGATCGATGCCATCTTGACGTGCTTCTTCTGCTTCCTCCTCGGTGTACATGGTGACTCGCGGGGAGTCGAACTCTTTGTCCGTTGGGATGACGGCTTCAGCACCGTAGACGAGGAAGAATGGCGTGAAGCCGGTTGACTTGTTTGGAGTCGTGCGCAGACTCCAGAGGACGGCTGACAGCTCCTCAAGCCAACAGCCGGCCAAACGCTCCAGTGGTTCGACCAGTCGAGGCTTGATGCCAGATAGGATGAGGCTGTTTCCTCGCTCCACCTGGCCGTTTGACTGCGGATGGGCAACGAACGCTAAGTCAAGTCGGATGTCCTGTGTCGCGCAGAAACGGGCCAAGGCTCCTTTGGCAAAATTTGTGCCATTGTCGGTGATGATGCTGTGTGGTATGCCGTACCGAATCGTGATGTCAGAGATGAAAGTCACTGCAGTCGAACCATTCAACTTCTTGATGGTCTTTACTTCTATCCACTTGGTGAACTTGTCCACCGCGACAAGTGAGTTAGGCCGCCTCGTGCCGTCTTGAATGGTCCCACCATGTCCAGGCCTCAAACCGCAAAGGGCCAGGCAATGGGGATAGTCTTGAGTGCGGAAGCCGGCTGATGCGGCTTGGAGCGGAACTTCTGGCACCCCTTGCAATTTTGGACTAATTCCTTGGCCTCTTCTAGTGCAGTTGGCCAGAAAAAACCGTGTCGAAAGGCTTTGGCGACGAGTGCTCGTGAGGCCGCATGGTGGCCGCACTCGCCTTGATGGATGTCTGTGAGAATTGCTTGGCCTTGCTCTGGCTCGACGCAACGCTGGTAGACACCAGTGACGCTGCGCCTGACCAGCTCTCTGTTGACTATGGTGTAGGCTGCCGCTCGGCGTTGCACTTGTCGAGCCAAGGTTTCATCGTTTGGCAGCTCTTTGTTTACTAGGAACTTGAGGATGGGCTGGGCCCATGAGGGTGATGCTATTTCTTCAATTGCCACCACTGCAACTTGGACGAGGGTGGCTGGGCTGGGAGGCGGCAGGCTGGAGTCCGCGGCCGCTTGTTGGATCGCTGAAGTCCCCGAGCCGACTGGCCCAGTCCCCGGGCCGACTGGCGCAGTCCCCGGGCCGACTGGCGCAGTCCCCGGGCCGAGCTCTGGAGTATTCGGACTGGTCACCGCAGTCCCCGGGCTAGGTACTAAAGTCCCCGGGCCGGCTTCGACTGCGGCGTTCTTGGAGCTATTCGTAAGAATTCTTGTGCCGTCTGCTGGGGCTCTTGAGTGGGATCCGACTTCTTCGGGGGGAGCCGACACAAAGATGGAGTCTGATTCTGGTGAAGGCTTGATAGACGGCTTGAGGAGGTGCTAAAGGGCGACGCCGGATGGTATTGCTTGGCGGGTGGAGCCGACTCGTGCCAGGGCGTCTGCCTGGTCGTGGTCATTTCTTGGCACGTGAAGGAACTCGCACCCCTCGAAATGTCCGTTGAGTTGCTGTACCAGGAAACGGTAGCTCGCCATGTTTGCATCTTTGGCATCCCAGTCGCCAGATGACTGCTGGACCACCAAATCGGAGTCGCCATAACACAGGATCCAGCGAATGCCGAGTTCTTTTGCAAGCCAGAGCCCGTGAATGAGCGCCTCGTATTCGGCGACGTTGTTGGAGGCGGCGAAGTGGATCTGCAGTGCATACTTGAGCTTGTCGCCTTTAGGGGAAGTGAGGACAATGCCAGGTCCCAAACCGGTGCGCATCTTGGAGCCATCGAAATGCATCCGCCAATGGGTGGAGTCAGGCGCTGGTGGCAAAGTGCATGCCGTAGGTCTCGACCCAGTCGATAAGGAAGTCGGCCAGTGCTTGCGACTTGATGGCAGTGCGGGGCTGGTAGTAGATGGTGTAGGGGGCCAAGTCTATGGCCCATTTGGCCACTCGGCCCGAAGCATCTCGGCTTCCAATGATCTCGGCCAGTGGAGCTGTGCAGACCACAGTGATTGGGTGCTCTTGAAAGTAAGGCTTCAATTTCTTGGCGGCAAAGTGCATGCCGTAGCACATCTTCTGGTAGTGGGGGTAGTTCTGCTTGGAGGTCGATAGTACTTCGCTCAGGTAATATACCGGTCTCTGGACAGGTAGCGCCTTGCCTTCCTCCTTGCGCTCCACTACAATGACTGTGCTGACTACCCGGCTGGTGGCGGCAATGTACAGGAGCATGGGCTCTTTAGGAGTCGGAGCTGCCAGCACAGGGGAAGTAGTCAACATCTTCTTCAACTGGAGAAAAGCTTCGTCCGCCTTGTGGTTCCACTCGAAAAAGGTGGTCTTCTTCATCAGCTGGTTCAAAGGGAGAGCCTTCTCGCCCAGCCGACTGATGAATCGGCTGATGGACGCCAAGCAGCCGGTGAACTTTTGCACATCTAGCAATCGGCTGGGTACCTCCATCCTCTCGATGGCCTTGATCTTCACAGGGTTGCACTCTATGCCGTGTTCAGAGACCAGGAAGCCAAGGAGTTGGCCGGCTGGTACTCCGAAGACGCACTTCTCAGGGTTGAGCTTGATTTGGAATCGGCGCAGGTTCTCAAAGGTTTCCTTGAGGTCTTCTAGCAGTGTTCCATGCTTTTCCGTCTTCACCAGCACATCGTCTATGTAGACGTGGGCGTTTCTGCCGAGTTGCTTGAGGAGGCACTTCTGCATGCAACGCTGAAAGGTGGCGCCGGCATTCCTCAAGCCGAACGTCATGGTAAGGTAGCAGAAGGCTCCAAACAGCGTGATGAAGGCAGTCTTCAGTCTGTCTGCCGGGTTCAGTTTGATCTGGTGATACCCTGAATATGCATCTAAGAAGCTCAACAACTCGCATCCGGCTGTGGAGTGTATCACCTGGTCAATTCTCGGCAGAGAAAATGGGTCCTTGGGGCAAGCTTTGTTGAGGCTTGTGTAGTCAATACACATCCGCCACTGCTTGTTCTTCTTCAACACCAGGACCGGGTTTGCTAACCATTCTGGAAAAAACACCTCCATAATGAAGCCGGCTGCCAGGAGCCGGGCTATCAATTCTCCAACAACTCTTCCCTTCTCTTCTGACAGGCGGCGCAAGGGCTGCCTAACGGGCTTCACATCAGGTCGGACATGTAACTTGTGCTCGGCGAATTCCGTCGGTACACCTGGCATGTCTTTAGGGGACCATGCGAAGATGTCTCGATTCTCACGGAGGAAATCGACGAGCTCACCTTCCTATTTGCTGTCAAGGTTTGTACCCATGACAGCGTACCTCTCCGGGTGCTCCGGGTACAAGGGTATCTTCTTCGTTTCTTTGGTCAGCTTAAATGAACCCTCAGCTTCCGACTCCTTGGGGTAGGGCGACATCTTAGGCTGCTTGCCGGCCATCGCCACAACCCGATCAAGAAGCCGCTTCTCGGCTGCGATCACCAGGGACTCGGCTAGCCGACTGCTTTCTGCCGTGCAAGCGGACGATTTTCTGTAGTCGCCGACTACGGTCAGGATCCCCTTTGAACTCGCCATCTTCATCTTGAGGTAGGCGTAGTGGGGGACCGCCATGAACTTGGCCAAAGCAGGTCGGCCAAGCAACGCATGGTATGGGCTTTCGAGGTCCACCACTTCAAACCAAACTGGCTCTCGGCGGAAATGATCTTTGTCTCCAAAGAGGACGTCTATCAGGATCTTGCCGATTGGTGAGCAGGAAAGGCCAGGTACAATGCCGTGGAACATAGTCCGGCTGTTCTGAAGCTGTCTTTGCTTGATTCCTAACTTCTCCATGGTATCCTTGTACAGGATGTTGATGCTACTACCTCCGTTTATCAGCACTCGCGAGAAGCGAGCGGCCCGCCTATCTGTGGCCAAGGTGGCACTTAAAACCAGGGCGTAGGAGCCCGGATTCGGCATCACCTCTGGGTGATCAGCTCTGCTCCAACTGATAGGCTTCTCGGACCAATGCATAAACTCTGGAGTATCTGATGCTACTGCATTTACTTCTTGCTGCTGCAGCCGCCTACTGCGTCGATCATCAGCCACACTGGTGAACACCACATAGGCTCCATGCTCTTTCGGGTACTCATCTCGTACTGCGCCGACTGGCCTGGCAGCCGGCTGCTGGGGCGGCGGTGGAGGCGGCGGCCCAGCAGGCGGGGGAGGAAGGAGGCCGTCTCCCTTGGCGATCCTGGTGAGCCAGTGGCACTTCTAGGTGGTATGGTTTGACGGCTTCGCACCGCTGTGGAACTTGCAGGGACCATCTAGAGTCTGCTCATAAGAGAAGGCCGGCAACCAGTTGGACTTGCCGCCTTTCTGTCGCTTGGTCGGAGGCTGCCCCTCCGGCTGCTGGTCTTCGACTGTCGCAACCTGCCGGCTGCTGGAAGCCTGCTGTGGGGCCTTGCGCTTGTGATCGTTCTGTTGTTGTCACTGACTGGCATCTCCAGCCGGAGTTCTGGGAGCCTGAGGGGCCGCTTTGCCAGTCGCACTAACTTGAATCTCCACCTTCATGGAGGAGTCGGCTGTGGCGTACTTGTCTGCTATGATCAGCAGCTCATCGAGGATCTCCGGCTTGTCGCAGAGGAGCTTGTGCTTGAGGAGGGTGCCTTCTCTGCACCCGGCGGTGAAGTACTCGATAGCCTACACCTCGTGCACGCCCTCGCAAGAGTTCCGAAGCTCGGCCCAGCGCGTGAGGTAGTCGCGAGTTGACTCGTCGGGGCCTTGCACGCACAAGGAAAGCTGGCGAGGCTTGGGAGGTCGCTTGTACGTGCTCGTGAAGTTGAGGATGAAGGTTTCGGTGAATTCGACCCAGCTGTTGATGCTGCGGGGCTTCAGGCTGTTCAACCATGTCCGGGCCGTGCCCTGGAGCATGAGTGGAACATACTTCATGGCAACACACTTGTTGCCGTTTGCTATGTTGACGGCCGTGGAATAGTCAACCAGCCAGTCTTTCGGTTTTACCGAGCCGGTGTACTTGGGCTTATCTCGGGGGAGCGTGAACCCCTTGGGAAGGGCTCGTCTCGGATGCGGGGTCTGAAACAGGGCGGACCCAACTCGTCTTCTTCTTCCAGCGCCAGGGATCGGTGGAGTCGGTCGATCCGGTGGCGGGCGTCCATCTCTCCGACTCCCTCTCGGCGGCCAAGGCGGTCGCCGAGATTCGGATGCTCAACGGGTGGCGGGGAGACTCGCCTTTCTCTTCGAGGTGGCGGAGGCGGATAGTCGTCCCGCTGTTCTACTGCTCTTGGGCAGCCGTCTTGGTCGCGCTCGATGGTGATGCGAGTCCGACTATGGCTGACAGCCGGATCCTTGTCTTTTCTTCTGCGGACACCGCCAGTCGGTGTCCGAGACATCGCGCCTTGATCTCGGTGAGGAGGAAGGTCATTATTTGGTCGCTGCGGCGCCTCTGTGCGGCAGCCGGCTTCATTCTACGCGGCAGCCGCTTTGAGGAGCCGCTGGACTCGCTCCGTCATCAGCCGGTGCTCTTCACCTTCGAAGTTGTTTAGCTCGTCCGCCACCGCCTGGGCGGCACGGATGTTCTCCGCAGGCGTGGCGTACACGGGGCGATTGGCCCCGAACAGGTTGGCGATGGCCACGCCGCACTGCTGGACGGCGCCTAGGCGGCTAGGCCCAGTCGGGGCCGGCGAGCCGCCCACAGCACGATCCATCTCACGCTGGTAGGCTTCTGACAAGCGTTTCATGCTTGCCAGCTTCTTCGCGCCTTCGACGATTTGTAGGTGGCGCGCCTCCAGTGTTTCGGCGTCTGCGTCTTCCGAAATAGGCGCGGTCAGGTCTCGTAGAGCCGCGTCGAGTGGGTCATGAGCTCCCTCACCGGAATGCTCGCCATGACTGATGACGAGCACCTCCGTGACGGTGCTTCTGCCGCTCTCCTCGTGAGGGAGCGGCTCATCGTAGACCACCACGTTGGTGGGGAACGCGTCGAGCGACGCGGCGTCGGAGTCGACCAGCATCGGGTCGGTGGAGCCTACGGACTCCAAGTCCATGGCAGGCTTGCCGGTGACGTGGAGTTGGTCGAGGAGGCCCGCAAGGAGGCTCTCGGGGCCGCCCGTGCCCGCGTCGGATGCAGGCTCGTCGGAGAGGCAAACCTCGCCGACAAGTTCGGCGAGGCAGCTGTCTGCGCACGCGACCTGAGCGCCGCGTAGCGTGTCGACTCAGACTCCATCTGGCATGCCTGGCTGGCTGCGCACGCCAGGGAGGAAAAGGGTTCCCGTCCAGAACAGGTCTCCGGACGATGGTGCACCATGCCCCATGGTGGGCGCCAAATGTCGGGGGTTGGGTGCGACATATGCGAAGGGATGGCTTATCATGGTGGGGGGCGAGTAGAACGTCGCCGGTGCCTGGAAATGGGATGAGGCGAAGACATGCATGCCAGCGGATCTTACCCAGCTTCAGGGCTCTCCGAGGAGATAACACCCCTACTGCTGCTCTGCGGGGTCTCCGTATGATCACTAAGGCAAAGTGAGTACAAGGTTGCTCCTTGAGTTGTTTCTGGAGGTAGGAGAAAGCAAGGCTAGCTCTCTCCTTCCTATATGATCTGGTCTAGTGCTAATGGATTCGAACCCTTTGCATGGGTGCCCTGGGGGGTTATATAGGCCTACCCCCCAGGGGTACAATGGTAAAACCGGCTGGGCGCGGGTACCAGCCGTCTGTCTCTCTGGCCGCCGTCTTCTCCACCGACTGCTGGGGCCCGCCGACTGGTGGGCCCCGCCGCCTGGCCTGGTACAGGGCCGTCAGCCCTTGTCCGCCGCGGGCAGGTCTTGCCGGCTGCAGATCACTGTAGCCGTGCTTCTAATGACGCTGGCTTGGTCATGGGGTCATGGCAACAGTGCCGCCGCCTGACGGGCGATCACTGTTGCCATTCCCCGTCGTGTCTGGTTAATGGCGTGTGGGGCCCGTGGGAGGGGCCATCCGGCTCCTGGGGGCCGACTCCCAACGGGTCCGTCTTGTGGCGCTCTCGCCGTCTTCTGTAGTCCCGCCGACTGGTGGGACCCGCCGTCTCTGGGTCGTATAGACATGCCGTCGTGGGCACAAGGCCCCGCCCCCAGGGGCTGATGTCAGGGCTGGCATGGCAACAGTGCCGCGCCGGATGGAGATTTCCGCCGGTACGGCGCACTGTGGCCATGCCTGCCCTCGATAAACGGGGCAGGAATGGGTCGCGTGGTGACCGTTCCCCGTCCCGTCCATTATCGCGAAGGTACGGGGTGGTTGGAGTCGCGGGCCGACTCCCTACAGCCGGCTTCTCCGGAAGTCGCCGGCCAGGAGTCGGCTTATCTTGGAGTCGTCCCTGGGACTCGGCCGCGAGGGACAGTCGGCAGTGTCGCCGCCAACTCTCAGAAGGCGGCTCGTCGTCTTGGGGCTCGAGGGGCGCAGCCTGCCTCGATGTCTTGAAAGGTTCAGGGACTCGAGTTAGCCTACCCGTGGCCCATTACTCCGACAATTTCTTTAGCCAACTGCTCTAACGTAGCAACAGAGGGATTCTCTTCATCACTGTCATCAGGGATGACATATTCCTCACCAAAGGGAACAATCTCCTTTGATGGCATGCTTGAGAGAGGAACAACATCAATCGGGTTGGCGAATGAGCTTGTCAAAGTCTTCACTTTCTTGGGAGCTGAAGACTCTGAAGTTGCTGATACTTTCCTTTTCCTCACAGCTGCCCTTTCTGCAGCCTTTGTTTTCTTCAGGCACAACTGATGCAGTTGCCCTGGCAGGTTTAGTTTCTTCAGGCGTAGCAGCAGATTCTTCAGCTGGCCTAGGTTGATCTTCAGGCGCAACATTGGTGGTTGCCCTGGCAATTTCATTAGGAACTGGAATTTCTTCAGCAGCCCTAGCACTATCAATGTCATCAACAGCCTGATTTTCATCAGTTGTACTGGCATGTTCTTGAGTGGGCTAAGCAGATGCATCACCCTGAGGAATTTCTTGTTGCGCTTCAGCAGCAACATTGGTCTTCAAGCCTTTTGCCAGTCTAACGAATCTGACTTTGGTGCCTAGCCAGTCTGCACGGTATGCGTCAAATTCATCACTGAGAGCTTTAATCTCAGTCTGAAGAGTCACAAGTTCTTCAGGAGACATGTTGACAACATTCTTCTTCAGAAATCGCTCCTTCTTGTACTGAGATTTCTTCACTTGCTCGGCCTTATCAAATTTACATTTTTCTTCAGTGATAAAGGCAGTCAGCATATGACTTTATCCAGGTGAGAGATTCAGTTCTGGCAGAGGTGTGTTGGGATCTTTGTGCCATAGATCTATGAAATCCAGGATCTTCTTCGGATCCAGCAAAAGTGGCACAACACTACCTTTGGCACTAGCGGCCCGGTGTTGGCGGTCTTTGATGATCTGAGCAAGTTCATCATCATCAGCTTCATCACCACTTGATGGAATTTGAAAGGCGACGTGCTTCTTGTGAGGACTTGGCCTTGTGCCGCGTCCATCAGCAGCCTTTTTCTTGAGCAAAATTGGTGCAGTTGAGGACTGAGGCTGAGCTGAGGAACTTGTAGAGGCTCCTGAAGAAATTGAGATGACAGTCGTCCTTTGGCACGTGGCAAGATGCACAGGCGCTCAGGACTTTGCAGGTGCAACTGAGGATTTTGCAGGAGCATGAGCTGCACTTGAGGATGTTGCTTGAGCAGTAGGCTGTGAGGGCTTTGATGAGCTTGGTCGTGAGGGCATTGCGGCAGAAGAAGGTGGTTTCACAGCAGACTTCTTCTGTATAGCCTTCTTAGGCTTGCTAGCAGAGGCCTCAGCAGCAGCAGAATCTTCATTGAATTTCTGCACTGCTTATTTTGCTACATTGGCCAATTTTCTTTGGCGCTTAGCCCATTCCTTGGGAAATTTCTCACCTCTTCTGATGCTTGTAGGATCAGCTTCTTGGCCTGGAGCCAATGGAGGTCTTGGGCATGGAGGATTGACAACGAATTTCTTCATGTACTTGGAAGTGACATAATGATATTCCCTCCATTCTGTTGCCCATCTGTGTTCAATCCGCTGAATGCACACCTTGTGTTAATTTTTGTTCTCCTTGCCATGCTTGGCTTCATCAGGAGTACAATATTCTTCATATATTTCTTCAGGGATTTTGAAGGCAGTGTTTGTTTCAGGCCTTTTTCCTCCCTTCTGAGCACACTTTCCATCAGCCATTTTCTTCACCTGAGGGTTTTGAACAATTGAATTCTCTGAAGAGGTATGCAATTTTTCTTCAAGGAACGTTGAAAATGAGTTAAGTTGATGAGAACCTAGTGATTCAGCAACAGACATGTGTACTTGTGAACAGCGTATAGGTGCGAAGAATTTGGAGAGGTCATATGCATTCTCAGAATTTTGTTTTAGAAGGAATCAAGTTTGAGGAATTTGACCAGGGGTGTCTTGAGGAATTTCACTAAGAGTTCTTGTCTTAGGTTCCAGAGTTGTATAGATTGAAAATCCACACAATTGAGGAATCTTGAAGAAAAACACATCTTAGAGAAACAAATCAAGAACAGAAGCAACTTTGGTGTTTAAGGATATGGAAGTTGAAGAATAAACATCTTCTGAAGATTTTGTGGAAATCATCAGAATCAACAAGGGCAGTAAAAGTAAACTTTATTTACCCTTGACGAAGAACATGATGAACTAAGGTGAACTATAGAAGTTCTTCCGTTCAGATCTTCCACACCCTAACTTGGCGGAGGAAGATAACTACGGTGGCAGCGAAGGTGAAGCCACAGCCAGCGCGAGTATGACGGCGACGAGGTCAAGGCAACGAAGCTCTTGCTCACCGACGATGATGGAATGTAGTGGCGACACTAGTAGTTCAGAGAGCTCAAGCGAGGGAGAGAGATCGAGTAGAGTAAATGAGCTTAGAGGAAGGGGAGGGGTATTTATAGCCGAAGTGAAAAACCGCTCGTCCGAGGAAATTGGACGAACATGCGCCCGACCCTTCCTATCCTAGCGACAAGTGTCACCCACGTACTGAGAAGTGGAGATCGTGTTATATCGTGGGTGAATATTTTAATCCTGTCGTGGGATGCAGAAGGATTTGAGCGGCAAAAGCCGAAAAATTAGATATGAAATTTTTAACGTTTCGTTCACAAATTCTTCAGCTGTCAAGGACACAGTGAAGATTTTGAATGGGTTTCAAATGGAACGTACATGAAGAATTTGTGAACAGACTAGGTTGAGTTTAGCATAGAGGG